>NW_017306688.1:343183-400941 GCF_000935625.1 Nanorana parkeri | reverse complement strand
AATATAATACACTCTCATTTAGTGATGAGTGAATCAAGCAACATTTGGTTTGCAAGAGGTTAAGCGAAACCCAGCAAGAGGTCTGCAAACCCCCAACATATTGCCAAACCCCTGTTAGGTCTGAGAGGTGAAGTTTGGTATTTTTTCTGTCCTTTTTCAAGGGTAATTTGCAAGATAAAAATTACACAAATCACCAAAATACACTCACCATATCTGGTCATTGACATTGCCCAGGATCCCTGGCTGGTTTGTTGACATAAAGCTGCTAAATGACTGATTTCCAGCTAATGTTTTCTCAAGCGAAATGGTCAGAAGGGGTAATTTTGTTGGCCGAACTGCAAACAGGCTGGGTTCAGGTAGAACTCACATTTAACCAGAACCCAAAGCCCATCCCTACTCTGTTTTCAATATCTAATGGCTAGATGGAAGTGGCAGGGACCACTTGTGTAATTGTTTTGCCAAATTCCAACTTACAGTTGTAGAAAAATACTTTAGGTTCGATCTAAAATAAAATTTAAAAAAGTCAATGGGTAAGTCTTATTATAATATAAAGAAAGGGTCCCTGTTTCAGTTGGCAACAAGTAGATCTCTTTTTATTGCATTTGAAATACAAATTCTAATTGACTAATATGACCTCTGTTTTACACTCATATTCTATGCTCCTTTATTGGCAGACCAGTGAAGAAGTAGTTCAGACTATGACTGGACTAAGAGTTCCATCCAATCAGCAGTCTAACAATACTTACGAGCCTGACTGGAAAGCCCGGATCCCAAAATACATTGACTACAGAAAGAAGGGTTACGTGACTCCAGTACAAAATCAGGTAAATATCTAGGTCAGCCCATTTGTCAACACTAAGACATCCTAGAAATAAATGCATATAGTATAGCTACAGTTCATGACCAGCTTAGATGCCCTAAAAAATCAGGATAAAATCTTCTTCACCACTGGCTGTGCCTGTACAGTGAGCACTCATGGACTTGTATAGGGCCAGACTCTGAGCACCTCCAGTGTCTAAATATGGCCCCATTCAAGTTTATGAGGGCTCAATGCACAGGAATGGCTAGCAGATTTCATTCTGGATAGAATCAGGACAAGCAGCAGCTCCTACTAATATATGTAAGCAGCTGGGATGGCAGCATTATTGTAAATTAGTTATGGAGGTCTTGGGTGGGTATGGCCGTATAGTATGGTTAAAGTCCAGGACCAGCTTAGATCCCCTACAAAATCAGTATAAAATCTCCTTCACCACTGGTTGTGCCTATGCAGGGAGCGATCATAAACTTGTATAGAGCCAGACTCTGAGCACCTCCAGTCTCTAAATATGGCCCTTTCAAGTCTATGAGGGCTCAGTGCACAAGAATGGCCAGCAGATTTCATCCCGGAGAGGATGAAAACAAATATCGGCTTGTCGCTGTCCTATTGAGATGTCTAAGACGCTGGGGTGGTACCTTCAATGTAAATTAGTTTAGTCTAGGATGGATATGTTAAATTATTTTGTATCAAATGTACTTAAAGTTGTCAATTCAGCACTGCTGCCTCCTCCACAGTATGACAAGGCAAACATGGTAACCTTATATACAGCCTGCTCATTCGTTTACTTATAAAATACATGCCTGTAGATTGTTGGTCTCTGTCTTCCATTGCATCTCGTTGCTTTGCTGTGCATTTGTAAAAAATAAAACATTTATGTATTTATATTGTACTATCCACCAATTTTACTTGGCGTGGCAGCACATTATGCTAGTGTATAAATCAATAACAAGAATATTAATTGTGCCTTCAAACTCTTTTTTTTCCTGGCAGGGTGCCTGTGGGTCATGTTGGGCATTTAGCTCAGTGGGAGCATTGGAGGGCCAGCTCATGAAGAACACTGGAAACCTGGTCTCCCTCAGTCCCCAGAACCTCGTGGACTGTGATACAGATAACTATGGCTGTCAGGGTGGATACATGACCAATGCTTTTGGCTATGTTAGGGATAACAATGGCATAGACTCGGATTCCATTTATCCCTATATCGGCCAGGTAGGTTTGATCATTGGGCAATGTCATTGAATAGGGTTTGTCCAATTTCTTTGCAAATCTGTCTAGGTAACAAAAAAGCTTAATTCCAAAATAAAGGACATTACCCTTACCCATTCATTCATTGTTCTTGGCAGTAAGGCTGGCCATAGACTTGATACAATAATACTTGACATATGACCCACTCACACCTCAATGCAGGTACTCATACATTGAGGCATGTTGCAGTGTTCTGCCTTAGGCAGTCCATTTAAAATGAATGGGCTGCAATGCACCTCAATGCACAAAAAATAGGTCTTGCTGCATGCAATGCAGTTCCATTGTTGAGGTGCATTTGGGTGCCACTCAAAATTTCTGTATTAGTTGATATGATCTGATAGATAACACTTCGAAGTTTACTGGTCCTTTTATTTTTGCACCAGGATGAAGGCTGTCTCTACAAGCCATCTGGAAGAGCTGCGGGCTGCAAGGGTTTCAAAGAAATACCCATAGGAGATGAGAAGGCCCTAAAAAGAGCTGTTGCACAGGTTGGTCCTGTGTCGGTCAGTATAGATGCCAGTCAGCCCTCCTTTCAGTTCTACAGTAAAGGTGAGCAAAATTAACCTGCATGGAAAGCTTTGTGTCATATCTAATACAATAAAAAAGGAAATATAAGCACCTGTGCTTGAAAATTAAAGTACATGAGCCACAAGTGGTGCACAATTTGGGGGACAAGCATACTTCATGCTTATATGTCAAAGTGGCACGTACATAATGCACATTATGGGGGAAATTAACATAGCTTCCTGCAGTATTATAATAGTGCAGAAAACTGGTGTGTGCCATAATAAAAAACCAGATAGACCTGTTTCAAATGTATCCGTGTCTCCCATGCCAGAGTCAAATCGAAACTGGCAAGGGTTTTGTTCCTAATAAAAAAGGGATAGAAGCAGTTTTCAATATTGGATTGAACCTGGCATACTGTATGTGAATTGTCTGCTAGTAACCTGGCAGACAGCACACATACCTTTCCTCTCTGCCCGTGCAGTCTGTCCCTGACTTTGAGGTTTGGGCCAAGGGTGTGGGAAGGGGGGGGGGGGTTTGGGTTTTTTTCATTCAGGGCAAAGTAGGAAGGTCTTTCGAAAAAACAGCCCCTTAACTTCTAAAACGCATCTTCGTTGCACTCCCCAACTTGGCCATGCTTACTTTATGCATCTTTTACTTAATGCATCTGGTTATGGGGGGCATTTGACCTACCAGGATGCAGCGCTTGGACCTTAGGGGCCAATCACCAGGTCTTAACATTGTCACAGGACCAAGGGAGGGGAACTTGAGCCTTGTGTAAGCTCCAATACCATCGGACACTGCGCTTAACAGGGTTTGGACAACTGACTCCAATGGACTGAGTGGTGGAGGTGCACAGAAAGCTAAGTATCTTATTTAAGATAATCTAGTTTCTGTAGGTTGTAGGATCAGGCTAAGTGTTCGGTACAGGTAACAGAAATATACTTGAACACATTTTTATTTTTTTTACTTGTTTCGACTGACAAAAGCCTCATGCCAAGAATTAGCAGCTCCCACTGCACAAAACAGCAAACTACGCACAAAGGGCAGTAATCCACATCAACCAATCAGAAACCATCCTTTCTTTTCAAATAAGACATTTTTAATTGCAGAATTTTTTTTATTTTTATTTCGTATACACACAACCATTTAGATGAACAAACAGTGAGACCCATGGTACAAAGCGTATGCATAGAAAGAAGAAGATACATACAGAGAAGTTCCATTTGTAGAGAATAGTATTTCAATTTCAAGCACTATTTATGTATAAGTGCATGTGAAAGTCTATTAGACATGCCAAAGATTTAGGTTTCATTCACAATGGTACCTGAACACAATGAGTATGGCAATGTAAGTTGGTGTCCGATACATACCCTGTGTTTGTGCAGTGGCCCATCAAAACAGAGATGGAGGGGGGAAAACCCTTCATGGGTTATCAGGTTGGTGATGGTAGGAGCCCAGACGTGGGTGACTTGCCAGTACGAGTGGTACCTCTACTCAAGTAGACTAGGATAACACACAATCTCCTGCGTAGTGATAGCCAGTACAGGGGCAGTCCAAGAGCACGGTAGCAGAATCAGAAACAAAGTCGTAGAATGTAGCAGAGGTTGGGGCAGGCAGCAAAGTATCAAGGTCAGGGAACAGGCCAGGGTTCGGTAACAGGAATCAGAACAGGTATAACACTAGGCACTGAAAGGATAAGCTTAACAATAACCAAGCACAGAATGACTCACCCGTCCTGCTTATATACCTGTTGGAGATGAGATGACATAATTTCCAGGGGCGGACCACTTGCTTGAAGAGGCGTGCACTGTCCCTTTAAGAGGCAGTCCAGTACACATGTGTGCCTCTTCCTTCTGGGCTTTGGACGAAGAGAAGAGCAGACACAGCAAAGCAGCAGCCGTCGGGCTCGGCGCTGCAGGGAGCAGCACGCTCGGTCTCCGGCTATACAAGGAGACCACCCGACGGCGTGGGACCCTGCGGGAGGTAGCAGGTAAGTCCTCACATTGGTAGAATTTCATCATAACCAATGGTCTAGTGGTGCCAGTGTGGGTGAGGTTAGCCAACCCGGCCACATCCTCTTAAATTTGGTGGGACATCCCCCTTTGTTGGTACACAATCTTTCCTAGTCTAAGTTAAGTATTGACTTCTCCAACCCACATCTTCACTGTAGAATCCATCGTTAACTGGTCTAATTACAGTAAATAAGTCCTTCTTGTAGGTCCGGCACTTCTTGATCTTTGTCAGATAAATTGAAAGATGGCAAATTGCCAACCACATAGAAAAACTAATCTTCAGAAATCATCCTCAATGCTCTGAATACAGTTAGGTGGAATCTGAATCTTTGATGTAGGTTCTTTGAGCATCATGGCTTCAGTACAAAATAGAAAAGAACAACAGATGTAGCTGTTAGAAAATTGTTGTTGGCTTTGGATTAAAGGAGAATGAAGGTTTCTCTTTTGTTTCACCTCCAGTAACTCGTGTGTTATCTCTGCAGGAGTTTATTATGACAAAAATTGTGACCCCGAAGGGATCAATCATGCTATCCTGGCTGTTGGTTATGGCAATCTCAAGGGGGTCAAGCACTGGATCGTCAAGAATAGGTAGGTAGATCTTTTCTTCTGCTGCTGGGGTTGTCTTGGTATGGGTAGAAATATGGCTTAGTGGTTAGCGTTTTTGGTTTGTAGCACTGGTGTTTTGAGGCATTTTGATATCTGCACAACTCCCAAGAAACGGAAAGGTTTCATTTAAAAATGTAATTAGCAAGTTGGTGGTGGGAAGAGGTGAGGAAGCACCAGAAAAGGTCAATAATAAGCAGATTAAACTTCAATTTTAACCTTGGAAATAAAAGAAAGCTGACAAATGACTTATATGATATAAATGAAAAATGACAGTTTAGAAAACCAAATGACCCACAGTAACTGATCTGCAATGTATTTTTAAAGTATATACAAGGTCAAAACCTTTTTTTTTTCTAGTTTTGGATAGATTAGGAAATGGTTTTCACCCAGGCCAGGTTTTTTTTCAGCTGTGCTCACTTCCCATCCCGTAGAAACAGCAGAAAGTAACTCCTCCAAACGAGGGGATCTGCTCTTACACGGTTCTCTTTTGCAGACCATTTGTGAAACCCTGTATGATATAAGGCTGTATACTGATATACGTTTTCTGTGTACTCTTCCAGCTGGGGAACACAATGGGGAAGAAAAGGCTTTGCACTGCTAGCAAGAGACAAGAACAACGCCTGTGGCATCACCAACCTTGCCAGCTTCCCACTGATGTGATGAGTCGAACCGTGTTGCAAGCAAAGGATCAAGTGCCAGTCCACCAATTAGCAACATTTCAGTTATATTTAGCCACCATAGTGTTGAATCGCCCATTGAGTTCTTATATGTTTTAGGAACTCCATCATCAAGATCTCTTTGTAGGAGTTCCTGCCTCTGCCATTCACTTTCCTGAAATCTCATATTTCACAATGAATTTCCTGTGAATTAGAATGAATAAACAACCCTGTCATTAGATATCAGTGATGAGGTCTTGTTGCTGTGCAGTCTTATTGCAACCATTAAAGGATTGGTGCACTTGGCGCAGGACTTTTTTTTGGTGTTGTTAAAGTCATTTTTACTATAAGGTCTTTTAAGAAGTTATAGGAGTTGTTAGTTTACTGGTTTAGGTTAGTAGACTTTGATAAGTGTAAAGCTGGCCATACACCTATAGATTTTCTTGGCCCAGTGGGAGATTCCTCCATCCACACAATTTAGCGTAGATGGAGGAATCTGTTGCACTTTTTCCATCTGACCATAGAAAATCTGCAGATAATATATAGGTGTATGGCCAGCATAAGGGTCAGGATAATTCTTAATGGTTAACTTTCAGAATTAGGTTAGGGGTTAAGTTTAGGTAAGGGGTCTATTTACAAACAATTCACAGAGGCCTGTGAATATCTGTGAATGTTCATTTTGTGCGAGTAATGGCAAAAAGCAGTGCTCTTATTGTATTTTCTTTTCAGGTTGAATGTATTATGGTGTAATACTGCGTTATGGGAGCTGAGGGGGATAGGAAATATTTATTTCAGATGCTTCTCAGCCTTAAGGTAACCCATGTCATTCCTCTTGCTATCCCATCTCACAATACGTATGCACAGAGGCTATTGTAAGCTCCTTACTGCTCCCTTTGTTACATCACAGATCTCTAGCTATCTCGAGGGCAGTGGCCGACCCAAGCATGGGCAGTACTTGCAGGAGCACCAAGACACTGCACCCAATGGTCGATCCTGGTCAGCTCAACAGGGATTAAACATAATCTGAAAAGTGAATGAGAAATACCATAAATAGCTCAACTGAGTCAAGAACAGACCCTGATGAAGGGTGTGTGTTTTGGACCCACAAAATGTGTTGGATATTTGAATGTCCTCTGACCCTAATGGAATAAAGTTGTATCTGGTCTATTTTAATTGGTGTGGTGCTTTAATTCCTATGTCTACTGTGTTCACCAGTGTTAGGAGTTACCACAATTTTCATATCCTGTTTCTATTATCATCATTTACTGAAATAATTCGGTTGTATAGAGCAGTATTTCTCAGCCTTTTTTCAGTCATGACAACCTTAAAAGGTATGCAAAATCTCAAGGCACTAAAAGGTAAAAAAGTAAATGTAAAAAATGATATGTGGTTCTCCTCAAAATCTTTACCAGACCCTTATCCAAGATAAAATATAGATTTTATGGGGGGACCAAAAAATGTGTAGTTTGCCCCTTAACATCAGAGTCCACAGCTTTTCAATCATAAGCCCCTCTTCCAATCAGGAATCACTTTACCATCAAGAGCCCTCTTCCCATCAAATCGAAAATCCAGTGTACCATCGTACTCCTGACCGAATAATACCTTTAGAGTCGGGTGGGTGCCAAAGTGACTGCAGATGCTTCTGCAATCCAAAGTCACTCGCACTCCAATAGAATTTCAAGTCAATAAACCGTTTTTGACTTGAAAATCTATTGGAGTGCGAGTGACTTTATACATACACTGTTCCCATCAAGAGTCCTCTTCCCATCAGGAGACACCTTCCCTTCAGGAGTCCCCTTCCCATCAGGTGATCTCTTCACATTAGATGCTCTCTTTCCTTTGGGAGCCCCTTCCCGTCAGGAGCTCCCTTCACATCAGAAGCTTACCTCCCTTCCTGAGCCCTCTTCCCATCAGGATTCCCCTTCTCATCAGGAGCCCCCTTCCCATCAGGAGCCCCTGTCCCATCAGAGTCCTCAGTTCCCCTCCACATCAGAGTCCTACCTTAAAATCTTCAACCACAGTGTGGCAGAGGTGGACAGGTGGAGCAGGTCTGGATGGAGGTGGATTTCTGTTCTCTTCTAAATCCTGGGGAGATCCTGGATGCAGCCCCTCCTGGATTAGCATCATGTATTTGTATGGTACTTGTGGCTTACTCACCTGCATCATGAAAATGCATAACACTGTGCGAAAATATGAAAGCATCCCTGACAAAGCCAGAAGGCACCCTGGTTGAGAAAGGCTGGTACAGAGGAGGGGGTGTTAACACATGATCTGCCATGAGTGTGAAACATTCCGGGAAAGTCACATTCTTTATTTCTTTAAGACTTTCTACAAATTACTGATTATACATTTTCATCAGGGGTTCCCAGAGACAATTATTTCAAGGATTCCTCTGCGGAGGAAAGGTTGGGAACAGAGTAAATACACTGTAAGTTGCATTAAGGAATGTGTGTGTTAAGATACTCACTGTGTACAGGTATCTACAGGTCTCCTCCAACCCATACACATTCCTCCCCATTATTTATTTGATTTTTGCTTTTTTTTTCTTATCTCAAAAATGATCTTACATTTGTATACAGTAAGAACACCAAGTAATGAATTAAACGCTGTGTCTGAATATTTTGTGTGGACTTAAAGGAGAACTATGGGGTTAAGGCTTTTCCCCATAGTTCTCCTTAGCGTAACAGGAGGACACAAACTAGCGTCCTCCCGTCACCCTAGGCTCAGTATACCGCGAGCTATAGCTCGCGGTATACTGAGACTCCGCAACTGAAGCGGATCCCGACAATTGTGCCGTGATCCGCCCAGCTGCGTGACTGACAGCTGGCTCTACCTATATATACCTATATATATCTACCTCCCCCGTCCGTTCCTCCAGTCAGCGCTGGCGGATCAGAGCGGGGAGGGGGGAATCCCGCCCATCCCCTGTCACGGCAGAGCACCGTGACAGGATCGAGAGGTGAGCGAACGCCGGTATGTGTTCGCTCACTTCCCGATCTACTGAGCCGACCTGTGACAGTCTCATTGTCACAGGTCGGCTAGAACTATGAGGTGAGTGAAAAGCACTCACCTCATAGTTCTCCTTTAAAGCTGAACTCTGGCATTCTCTTCAGTCTTACACAGGTGTACCGACTCCTCTCCTGTACTGAAATTGGTTACTGCACATTTCACTGCACACTGCGAACTTCTCACGATGTGCATTAGAAACTGCAGCAAGTCAGATAGAGCCCGCCTCATTTCCTGGCTGGAGGATGTCCACCATCATGCAGCTCTTTCCTTCCAGCCTATTACAGGAAGTGACAAGGACCCTGCATTTGTGATGGAGGTGAGAGTGAAGCACTGGTCCCAGTTTTCTAGGTGGTTGGTGGAGTGTCTTTGATTCAGCCCAATGTGCTGTGTACAGTAGCTACCCACATTTACTGGGTTCACCACGCGTTCAGGGGTTACCCAGTTAGTAAAATCTTTGTAGCCAAACACTATGGATTATCTTACTGCAAAGCGGTCTATAAATGATAACCATTAGAGACTGTTTTTTTGGCTTTGATACACAAGCCCAGACTCCTGAGTCCTTTTGAATATGTGCAAGGAATTGCTTAAGCCTGATGAAAGGGGGTTGTTGAGTCCCAGAGATGTGTTGGCTGTCTCTTGTCATCTTCTTGACAATTGTGGAATCAGTAAAGTACTGCTCTGGATTCTTAAAGTGTGTTTTTTGCAATGCCTATTGCTTGACCACAAACTGCATTTCTGGTCACATCAACAGGTATTTTCTGTACTCGCTGAAAATGTTCTTAGCCTGAAGAATAGAAACTAATGCAGCCACTACATCTAAGGACTGATAAGCTGCAATATAGTAAATTCTTCTTCTTGATCTTAGATATCCTTTACTCCTTCTTACATGAAAAGTAAATGGTGTAATGGTGAAAGGTAATGGTGTAAGATTGTCCCCCAAAAATGAGAGAAAATACAATTTTGATTCTAGATGCACAACCACTTACCTGGCTTTCATTCAGCAGCTGGGCAAGGTGCTGTTTAGCAAACCACATTTGTAAGCGAACTGTATGAATATATGTTTGAGTGATCATGCCGAGTTTACGGAACCATCGGTGTGACATTTCCTTTAGCAAAGAGATCTAATGAGTCAGCCAGCTTACAGAGTTCTATTGTGAGAAAGAACCATAAAGAACAACCACTGTGTAGCTCTGCTGAGTTATTAGCAGCATATTAGCAAATATGGCTGCCCCTAGTACATGTATAATTACAAAGTTTTTTTTTTTTTACATTAACATATTATTATTATTATTATACAGGATTTATATAGAGCCAACAGTTTGCGCAGCGCTTTACAATATAAGGAAGACATTACAATCACAATACAAGACAAGATGGTAATGAGGGCCCTGCCCCTGAGGGATTACAATCCTGATCTCTTTTTCATGCGTATCTAAAAACATAATTGAATACCCCAAAACTTTCATTTTAAAGTACTAACAATATTTTTAGACACTATATGGCTTAACGTTTGTGGTCACCCGACCATCACACCTATTTGAGCTTGTCTGACATCCAATTCCAAAACCATGACCATTCATATAGAGTTGCCACTTCCTCTTTGTGACTATAACAATTTCCACTTCTCCAGGAAGACTTTTCATAAGATTTTGAAGTGTCTGTGGTTATGCGTGCCCATTCAACCAAAAGAACATTGATGATGTCAAGTTCTGGGCTAGAAGACTTGGCTCTGCAGTCTGCATTCCATTTCATGCCAAAGGCATTCCGGGTTGAGATCAAAACATTGTACAAGCCACTTGAGTTCCTCCACACCTATGGCAGTCACCTTTCCCTTAAGCGTTTCCATAAGCCGCCTGCACTCCTTACGGTCCCACAACCTTGTGATAATATGGTGCTTGTGGTAATCGCACGATTGGCGCCTTGCAGAACTCCAAGTAATCGCAGTGAATCACCAGCACACACAAGATGCATTTTACATTTTTCATTGATGCATTTATTAATAAATGTCACATCATGTCATCAGAGGCTAACATTTCGGGACCACACAGGGACCCTTCATCAGAGCGTCATAGCGATGATTTGAGTTCCTCCACACCAAACTGGTCAAACCTGTAAAGTTTACTGGTTCGCGTTCTGTTTTGTGACAATAGCAAGGCTTTTGCACAGTTTCACCTATAGCAGTCGCCTTACCCTTAAGGGTAGTATGCATACCAGTACTCAGATGTCCCCCAGGACATAAGGCACAGCGCTATATCTACAGAACTGGGGCACTCCATAGCAACCCCAGAGAGAGTGTTTTCACATACCGTGTGAGGTGCCTTCAAGATGCAGACTGGTTCAAGTCCGGTGCAGTATGCAGGACCGACCAGGATTAGTGACGTGTTGGACACCAAGCATACAGTGGTCAGGGTTGGATGGAAGCAGCCAGTGCCAGAGCCCATAATCCATGCACGGTTCAGGGTGGCAGTGTGATGGAGTAAGTGGTGTAATTCATTATCCAGGCAAGGGTCAGGGCAGGTGGCAGTCAGTAGTTTAATTCATTATCCAGACATGATTCAGAACAGGTTGCAGTCAGTACCATATCCATTTTCCAGGCAAGGGTACAGGGCAGGCGGCAATCAGTAGCATATCTGCTATTCAGACAAAGGGCCAAGCAAACAGGAACAATCAGAGGCAAGGCACTTGGTACAGGAGCCACGTTACCACAAGCCCCGGGCTTGTGATGTTCAAGTAGAATACTACAGCACCATTGGCAAAACAGGGAAGAGGAGGAGGACAGGCAGTACCTAGCCGCTGTCTAGCAATGAGGATGCCGCCCACCACCAACCAGTGAGAGAGAAGAGGGCAGTGCAGGGCCTTTTGTTTGATGCTCAGGCTGGGGAAGAGAAAGCGATGAGCAGGGAAAGCAAGGCAGCATCTCAAGCTCCTAACAAAACCATGTCATTATGGAGCTGGCTTTGTGCACCAAACCTCTACTACAGGGTTGGAAGTGCACAATGCAACCCTGTCAAGGTATCACAAAAATCCTAAAAGAAGGTGTCCTGCAACAGATGTGCTCTTATACTCACCTCTCCTACAGCCATTGTCTCCTACTTTCCCTCCAATCCATCTCCGCAGGTTCAATCATTCTCTTCAGCATTGAAAACTTCTGACAGTTTCAGATGCCAGTGTTCCCCCGCCGTGCACTGTGGATTCATCCTCCTTCTATATCCTTGAATATTTTTTTCAAGAAAATTCTGCCTAAGCAGCTCATTTAGAAAAGTGAGATGTTGAACATTTCTGCCAGTGGTGAAATCATTTTCTCTAAGGTCACCTATTCCTGGTTGAAAAAGATGGACTGCTCGCCACCAAAGCATCAGGCACTCCTTAAAATAGTTTGAACCCATCCTGCGTCTCCTCTCAAGTCCTGTGAGGGCATCTCCCACCATACGTTTATCTTCCTGGTTATACAGTATATACTATGTGAGATCCTGCTTTAGAACTAGTAATTGTTCCATGAAGATATCATTGGACTCAAGTCAAAGCTTTTTTTTCCTTGGAATTTAATCATCATACATTGGGTTCATTTGTATTCTTCAAATATTGTGCAAGCATTCTGCAGATAAGGCTAAAAAAAATTTGCATACAAGAAAGAGGAAATAAAATGTAGTTTGCTGGGTTAGCGAAAGAGAAACACAATGTGCAAGACTGATGACCGACCAGGTTTCTGTTGTGAATATAAACAGATTGTTGTATGTTTCTTTACATAAATATCTTGCTTTAGATTTGACGAGATCTCAGCGCTGCGTCTTTACAACCAACTTGCTTCTTATTAGGGATGCAGACCGAGTACCGATACTTTTGATCAAGTACTCGCAGATACCAATTACCGATACTTTTTCTTGAAGGGACAGGTCACATTTTTTCTAAAGCAATACAAACTAATGCTTTAAGGTCACTTTCTTAATATTATGATTCATGAGATGACGAGGGCGCATGACGCCGGCTTCCCGGCCAATCAGAATGCCGGGCGCTGCGTCATTACACGGCGCCCGGCTTCCGGATTTGCTAGCTTCCTGACCAATCGGGAAGCCGGGCAGCGCGTCATTGCACACTACCCGGCTTCCTGATTGGCCGGGAAGTTGGCTCCATGCTCTCTCATCACAGGTGATGAGAGAGCATGGAGGCGTTTCCTGGCCAATCAGGAAACCGGGCAGCGTGTAATGATGCGCTGCCCGGCTTCCTGATACAGGAAGTACTCGTGCTAGGTATCGGAACATTTGGGCGAGTACGAGTACTCACCCAAATACTTGGTATCGGCACCGATACCGATACTAGTATCGGTGCATCCCTGCTTCTTATAGTCATCATCATCCTCAGATTTCAATATGTCAGCAGTGCCAATGATTTGGCCGGTAATAATATTTTACCTTAAGGGCACACTTAAAGAGATAACATTACCTTACCCTTGCAGGACAAAGTGACAGTGTCTCTCCTACGGGACCTGTGATCATAGAAAAGTCTGACCAACCCCAAACTGTGTGGAGAGAAGGGGCAAGTAGGGAGTGTGGTCAAACTCCATGTCCCCTGCATTTTCCCCAAAATTCAAAAGTCGTTAACAAGATGGTAAAATTATAATCTCCTGTCTGCGCTTAAGCAACCAAGGAACACAACACATTTGAAAAAAAGAAAACAGTCCACCTTCATGCAGGGTATCATAACCCTACCTAGCCCAGGATCTTCAAAAGACTTCTGATGAGGCCCTGTCATAAATAGTCCCATTGTAAATGGTCTGGGGTACAGCTAATTTTTCTTTCAATGCAGGTTTTCTTTTAATTCTAGGGGAGAACATGAGGTCACTCACCTGCTGTTTGGAGGGGTGTTTGGATCACAAAGCTTGTGATTTGTGATCGATTTGTGCAATTGCCATATTTGTTTTGCTGGATCACAATACTGCCTAAACACAATTACACCTCATGTATTTGAACTGCATTTTAAACTAGCAAACAGTATATAACACAGCGCCAACGGCTTAAATCCAGGCAGGGAGATGATCTGCAGTGATCATAGTATAAAGCATAAACGAGGCAGGCTCTCAAAAATAGGCTTTAGGAAAACCTCAACTCTGGAAAACAAAACACAGAGAGCGCCTCCATCGCCTAAAATCTTTTTAATAAAGAAAATTTAAACAGATGCAAACATACTCACAAAAGTCGAGTTTTAAAGCATGAAGCGATATAAGCAATGATTGGTTCTGACGAAGGAGGCGTGACCTCGGAAACGTTAACCATCAGGGAGGAAGACTAGCCGGCAGGTTAAGTCTCTCATGCTTATATCGCTTCATGCTTTTTAAAACTCGACTTTTGTGAGTATGTTTGCATCTGTTTAAATTTTCTTTATTAAAAAGATTTTACGCGATGGAGGCGCTCTCTGTGTTTTGCATTTTAAACTGCTTGTCTTAAGTACAGCCAGTTTATTTTGGCTACTCGGTATTTAATAATAAAGGGAGATTTTGTTAATATCGTGTACTATAATGGTTACTAAAAGTAATGTTTTGATGCAGCTGTAGCCCCTATCACCTTTTGTGGAGTGGCTACCAGAGAAATTAAGCGATTGACAGAGCAGTAGTCAGTCTGGCTGATTTATGGTTGGCATTTATCTGGTTAATTCCAGGTGTTCTAGCATTGACTGTACCTGCCTGAGTGGGGTGTGACTCTGCTGCAGTGTGGGGCAACCAATGGGAGGACATTACGGGTGTATGTGTAGCCAACCAGCCAAATACTGTTTCCGGTGAAGGGTACTGTTAATGGTACAGAATAGACATGTGCACCGCAAAAATTTGTTTAGTTTCGTTTTGATCTGGATTTTGCTTTATTTTGTTTTTCGGGATTCGGGCCCGAAAGTCAATTCGTTTCGGGATTCCGATGAAATTCATTAGCGGTAGTCTGTACAAAATTTCGTTTGTGGACAAATTTTTGTTGCAGCAAAGTGACATTAGAGAAAAAAAAAAGACTTTTTTTTTGACAGTCTGCAGAAGAGAAGAAAAAAAAAGTGTGGGGTTCCCCCCAATTTATAGCAGACCCTTTAGGCCCTTTTGCCGATGGGGACAAGGACTTCTTCCCCACAACCCTGACCCGCTTGTGGGGAAGAAGCCCTTGTATTTTAATTAGTAGTAGACACCAGAGGGTTATGTCACAACTTGGTATATAGGGCTACAAGTGTATCCCGTATTAGAAGTCAAGTGGAGATACACTACCTGACCCAAAAAAAGTCACCACCTGTATTTAGCTAAGCAAATTGGTCACAGCCCTCCATTGGATAATTAGTCTAGGTTCATCAAGCTTATGTCCCCAAACAATTAGGTCAGCTGCCTTCCTGAATATACTGAATGACCATCTTTCCTGATGGCATGAACATATTCTAAGATGATAATGCCAGGATTCATCGGGCTCACATTGTGAAAGAGTGGTTCAGGGAGCATGAGATATCATTGTTACACATGGATTGGTCACCACAGAGTCCAGACCTTAACCCCATTGAGAATCTTTAGGATGTGCTGGGGAAGACTTTACGCCGTGGTCCGACTCTGCCATCATCATTACAAGAACTTAGGGAAAAATGAATGCAACTCTGGACAGAAATAATTATTGTGACATTGCATCAGCTTATCGAAATGATGGCGAATGCGTGCTGTAATCAAAGCTAAAGGCAGTCCAACTAAATATTAGAGTGTGTGGCTTTTTTTTTTTGACAGGGAGTGTATAAAACAACTCTAGTTTTCCTTTGAATTGGAAATTCTTTGTAAAGACAACTTTATTATTCAAATAAAAAATGTAATTAGTAGTGGAGATAAGGGGGTTATATCACCACGTGGCTTCTTATATATGGCTACCAGTGTACCGCATATTATAAGTCAAGTAGTGATGTAACCCTCAGGTGTTTACTACTAAATGAATATAAATTTAGAGGAAGAAAGATCTCCAGGGCAGAGATCCCGGCTCTGCTCCTCTGCCACAACTGCGTATTATTATTATTATTATTATGATATAACAAAAGCTCATTCTAGAGAATGAGATCCACGTAAGAAAGGATCTGAAAGCTCTGCTGCAGAGTTCTCTTGTCCCATGATTTTTTCTGCTTAACCCAGCCCCTATTTTCATCTGAATTCCCCGACTGGCCTTCCTGAAAGGGAGCAGCCCACAATATTTCAAATACCTCGGTCACAGTCACCGTCAGCTAGAAGAATCCATAGCCAGCAGAGGAAACAGTTCATCCTGCAGGTACTCAGTTCTGGTTTGCATATACAGTTGTTTCGGATCCTTTGGTGGCCTCTGCAGGAAACTCATTCTCTTTGTCTGCAGCCCAAGTTGTTTCATTTCCTTTACTTAGTTTCTTTCAGAGAAACAAAAAAAGAAGAAAGCTACATAATTGTCTTTATTATACGGAGCAGGGTGTTTATTATATAGTGCTTTATAGATATATTGTGTTTTATATGCGTGTTGGGAGTATCGGCGGTTGATCATTAACTTTCATTTTCTAACGCTCATGCTTAAGCTCAAAAAATCTGTTCCTGGAACTGTACCAAGTTTTACAGTTTGACTTTACCGTTTTAGTTCAGTTCTTATGCTTATTTTTTCCACTAAACACATCATTTAAGTTTTTTTAAATCATTTTTTTTTTCTTGTAATTTCCACTTTTTTATATTCTTGTTATACATCAGGGGTAAACAAACTCCAGACCTCCAGCTCTGGTGCAACTACATATCCCATTAGGCATTGCAAGACTCTGACAGCCACAGGCTTGACTCCCAGACAGGGAGTCTGGGAGTCAATCCTGTAGTCATGCATGACAGGATTTGTAGTTTCACCACAGTTGGAGGGCAGGAGTTTGCTTATCCCTGTTATACATGTTTCTATTATTACATATTCTAAATAAATTTGTTGATTTTTACTCTAGTATTTATCTCTTGTGTCCTGCAATCACTCATTCACTCGCTTTAAGATGGAACTGAAATTGAAAAGTGAAGATTTGCTAGGGAAGATCTAGAAATGTTAATTGTGACCTGAATTTTTTTTATCTTTTGTCTGGAAATCCTCCTGAAAAATAGCAGAGCACTCCCTGGTATGTGAGGGTGCCTACCTAGGCACTGCTGTGTATACAGCCTCATAACAGAGCACTACCTGGTATATGAGGGTGCCTAGGCGCTCCTGTGTCTACAGCCTCATAGAAGAGCACTTCCTGGTATGTGAGGGTGTCTAGGCACTCCTGTGTCTACAGCCTCATAGCAGAAAACTCCCTGGTATGAGATGGTGCCTAGGCACTACTGTGTATATAGCCTCATAGAAGAGAACGTCTATTGTATGTGAGGGTGCCTAGGCACTCCTGTGTCTACAGCCTCATAACAGACCACTCCCTGGTATATGAGGGTGCCTAGGCTCTCCTGTGTCTACAGCCTCATAACAGACCACTCCCTGGTATATGAGGGTGCCTAGGCTCTCCTGTGTCTACAGCCTCATAGCAGACCACTCCCTGGTATATGAGGGTGCCTAGGCTCTCCTGTGTCTACAGCCTCATAGCAGACCACTCCCTGGTATATGAGGGTGCCTAGGGACTCATGAGTTTACAGCCTCATATCAGAGCACTTCCTGGTATGTGAGGGTGCCTAGGTATTCCTGTATTTGTGGCCACACAGCAGAGCACTTCCTGGTATGTGAGGGTGCCTAGGCACTCGTGTGTCTACAGCCTCATAGTAATAAATTTCCTGGTATGTGAGGTTGCAGTGCATATTCACAGGGCATAGTTAATAAGTGTTACTGCATTCAAGGAAGTAAATGTGTTTAAAAAGGAGGTTTTTAAACTTCAGGATCATTCAGATTAATAGGAGTAGGCTAGAAATAGTTGAAATTCAATGTTTAAATGAATATATGAGTTAAAATGTTGACCATAGATACAGTTTAAGGCACTACTGCCTCTGACTGCTATTCTCAGGAGCTTTGGAATATGATTTGGGGATGTCACTGCTGTGCTGCTCACTGTTCTGCTTGCTGGAGTTGTGACATAAGGAAGAAAAGCCCTGCCTCTACCAAGATGGCGCCTCCACACAGAGACACAGTGTAGACCAAGGCATGATAAGTCAGTAACGGGGGAAGGATCAGCTGCAGGGAGATCACAGGCAATGCTGGTGACTAGTCCCTTGCCCTCTGCTCAGCTTCTGCTCAGCTTGGGTACAACTTCCAGAGTTCAGTTCTTCTTTAAAGTGAATTGAGTTTACCAAATGGACCATTTTTGTATTTATAGGTGTTGATAATAATATCTAATGATTTACATAGCTCATCCTAAGATTTACACAGCTCTGTGTTGCAGGGAAGGCGACCTGATTTTTCTCTGCTGCAGTTTAGTAACACTTACAGGTCTTGTCCCTCCCTTTGCCTGTGACTGGACAGTGAATGGAGAAGCAGCAGACGGATGAGCTCATCTCTCTGTCACTCTGCCTTCTTCTCCTCGGCATGCTCTTTGTACTGCAGCAAAACTGATTGGCTAATTCTCCTGCTTCTCCCTCAGTCTGCACTCTGCTGTACAGGCACTACAAGAGGCTGATATCAGGTCATCTTCACTGCTTGCACCTAAAAAAATACATTTAATGATGTATTCATGAATACAGGTCTGCGCAACTTGCATCTGTTATATCTGGTCAGACTATTAAAGCATACCTGTGAGCTTTTAGACATCGTACTCTGCTGGCAAGATAACAGAATATTTCCAAATACAAATACTGTAACATATACAACATACACAGGGGGGGATTTATCAAAACTGGAGCAGACAAAATTTGCACTGCAACCAATCAGCTTCTCTGTCTCATTTTCAAATCTTACCTGAGCAAATGGGCAACTGCTCCAGATTCTCTCTGCTCCAGTTTTGATAAATTCCCCCCACAGTATGTTCTTCACTTACCATGGACAAAGCCATTATATTATAATGGCAATGGATACAATGATTCCCCATAGCTGATGATTACTGGGGGACCACTGCTTGAAAAATTACATTTAGTGGATAAAGCAATCACATGTTCTGAACATGCTTATTTTCATTCAGTTGGCATAATAATGTGACCTTACCGGTAATGAGCCTGGTACTTTCCATGTATTCATTTACTGACATAGTTACGTAGTTACATAATATTGGAAGTTGAATAAAGACACAGGTCCATCAAGTTCAACCTTTGTGTGTCTGTGTGTGTGTGTATATGAGTTCCTGTGTGGCCCAGCATTTAAGAGTACCTGTACCCCTGTATGTTATGATCTCTGAGGAAGGTATCTAAATGCTTTTTGAATGATTCAATACTCTCTGCTGATACCACTGCTTGTGGCAGAGAGTTCCAAAATGTAACCACTGTGACTGAAAAGAAGCCCCTACGCCCTCTGTGGTTAAATCTTTTCTCCACCAGTTTTAGATGGTGGCCTCTAGTCTTTGTTATGGAGTTAACTGTAAAAAGGTTATTGCTGATGTTGCCATCACCACTAATCATTTTGTACATCAAAATCATGTCTCCTCTTAATCGCCTAACTTTCAGCGTGATCAAGTTTAAATTTAGCAACATTGTCTCAATGCTTTGGTCCTCCAAGCCCTTCATTAGTTTATTTGCCCTTCTCTGCACTCTCTCCAGCTCCAAGACATCTTTTCTGTGGATTGGTGATCAAAATTGAACCACATACCCAAGATGAGGCCGAACCAACGGTGGCAAAATTATCGCTTTGTCTCTACAGTACATTCCCTTTTTAATACAAGACAGTACTCTGCTTGCGTTGTGTGCTGCAGCCTGGCATTGTATGCTATTATTCAATCTGTGGTCTACTATGACCCCCAGATATTTTTCCATTTCTGACTTCCTTAGTGGAGTTCCCATTAATGTGTATTCTTCTTGCCTGTTTTTAATCCCAAAATGCATTACTATACATTTTTCAGCATTAAACCTCATCTGCCATGTAGTTGCCCACTCCCCCATTTTATCCAGGTCCTCCTGTAATGTTATAATGTCTAAGTCCGCGTCTATTACCCTCCCAATGTTAGTATCATCTGCAAATGCAAAAACATGGCTATTAACACCTTCCCCAATATCAATAATAAACAAGTTAAACAGTATGGGGCCTAGTACAGAACCCTGAGGCACGCCACTCTTGACCTTAGACCAATCTGAAAAAGAGCCATTTAGCAATACTCTCTGGACACGTTCCTGTAGCCGGTTCTCTATCCATGTACACACCATTTCATCTGTGCCCATAGATCTCAGCTTGTGTACTAAGCGTTTATGTGGTACCGTGTCAAAAGCTTTGACAAAGTCCAGATACACCACATGTACCGGCCTCCCTCCATCCAGATATCCACTCAGCTCTTCGTAGAATGTTAGAAGGTTGCTCTGACAAGAACGGTCCTTCATAAATCCGTGCTGATTATCACTTATTATGCCATTGCCATGAACAAAATCCACTAAATAGTCCTTTATCATCCCCTCTAACAGTTTGCATACTATTGATGTTATTTGACCAATCAATGTCTGGATAATTGAAGTCACCCATTATAACAACATAGTTCCCATGCTCCTCAGCTCCATCCATTGGCAATAATGTTACTGTTAGCTGTTCGCTGTGCAAACGGTTTATAAGTCACCCTCTTAGTATTCTGTAATAATGTGTTCATCACACAGTAAATACCAGCTCACCTTCCGGTCAGGAGCTTAACTCCCACATCCATCTGTTCTTAAATACACACGGATAGAATTTTGACCGATCCAGGAGAAATTCAATCAGTGAGTGGCCAGATCTCCTCAACAAAAGTCAATGGTTAGAAACCTATTTTTCGAAGGGAAGTGTTGGAAACTTGTCGGGCGAACACTAAGCCCTTGCCCCACAAATAGCAGCAGCCTTGCGTACCTGTGCACCTCTCATCCCACACCTCTGGAGGTGGTTACATTGCATGTAAGGAAGGGGAGAGGCACAGGTGCCAGTACTGTTGGCTGGCCGGGTTTCGTAGAGACACTCGAGTGCACCAGAATGGCACGGGAACCTCTTGGAACCTGCTCAGGTAACAGGCGTGGAGCCGAAGAAGCACTGGTGGATGAGGTGACTTCTTGTTGAGTCTACGGAACTATAGGATACAGCAGCAAAAAAAACAAAACCCTGGTTTAATATTTTCCTACCTCATCCAAAACTGAAATGTTTTGGATTTAGATATCGGTAGAGAGAGATTCATTAAGCAATTATATATGTATTGTCTGCACTGTATTAGCAGTATATACTCTATATAGAGTATATACTGCTAATACAGTGCAGACAATACATTTACAATTATACTAACATGAATGTATTAAATGATCTGTATGTAGCCCTGTACTATGGATCATTTAACCCATTCATGTTAGCAGAGGATCATTGTAAATGTATTGTTGCAGGCACTCTATATGTACATTTCAGTTTAGAAGAGAAGAAAGCTATTTTGGATTGTTTGGCCGTTGAAGGAGTCAATAATAGGACATTTTGGGATAAGTTAAACCAGCTGTGCAGAACGGTTCCTTGTGACTTCATGATTCACACAAAATGTGCAATCGTCAGCAGTATTCTTAGTTCACCCTACACTAGAAACTCTTCCATATGTGCTGTAAAGAGGTATTGAATGACTAAGCGTGCACATTTCCTAGATACATAGATGAAGACCAGATTTAAAAAGACATCTTCTTTCATGTGACTTTAAAGTAGAGCTTCTTCAGATCTTGCTCATATATCATCTTGCCAAAGCCATACAGCCAAGGAGAATATTTCTTATTAAATCACAGTGTTTGGAGACACACAAACCATAATCAACCTAGCAAGTCGAGCATGAAGGAGATGGGTGTGTAGAACTTCTGCCTTGCAGCACTGGGGGACCCCGGTTTGAATCCTGGTCATGACAATAGCTGCAAGGAGTTTGCATGTTCTCCCTGTGCTTGTGTGGGTTTCCTCCCATTTTCCAAAGACATCCTGGATTGACCCTGTATGTGTGTACAAGAAAGGCCTTAGATTGTAAGCTCCTTGAGGGCAGGTACTGAAGAGAATGTGCAATATGTAAAGGTATTTATATAAATGCCTGTAATGTTGAGGTGGCCCAAAAGTGACCTAAAACCCCCTCCGGTAAAAATACTGCAAAGCAGCACACTGCCTTTTTAAAGCATTGGATATTAAAGGTAAGCTCTGAAGACAAACAGAGAGTCCCCTACCCTCTCTCTCCAATGCTGTTCTCTGGAACACCGGTGCACAGACAAGGCTCCCAAACCCTTTTGTTATAAACAGTGCAGAAATTGTTTGCACATGCTTCCATATCCAGTAAAAATCTTCTTTACGGATTTAAGGCATACCAGGTATATCGGTCCCCTAACGCGTTTTGGCCAAAAGAAGCCTTAAACTGAATAAGGCCTCATTTGGCTGAAACGCGTTAGTGGGATTGCTATGTCTGGTTTATGCCTTGATTGAATAAAGAAGATTGTTTACCTTATCCAAAACTGTGCAAACACTTTTTTCACCATCTGCATATCTACCCTTCTTGTCAAAATGAAATTTTTCCTCAAATATAGAGCTGAAGCTGAACTCCAATCTGATCTCAGAAGGTGATCTTAAAAATGCATTCAAAGTGCTTTAACGATGAACAGAACTGTACCTTGTTTGTGTATCACTTAGTTGTATATCCTCAAATCATCTCTGAGTTTATGTTGACACTGTCCTTCCTTTCCAGAAGGTGGCTACTTTTGTTCCCCATGGTCCCTGTGTGTGTTGTAAAGTAGCCACGGCTCCAAGCTCACTCCTGTGATGGATTACAATCTCACATTTAGTTTAATTTGTATTGAAATTGTAGTCCATCACGGGCCCGTCCTATGGCCACTAGATGTTGCTAAGGAGCATAGTAAATTTCCTTTGCTCCTCTGCTCCCTCTAGTGGCCATAATATGTTATTACATTGCGTTAGACCTGTAAAGAAAATATACTAAGAACATTCGTATTTGCCTATATTAGCACAGAATGAATGTTAACAGAAAGTCACAGTTTTCCTCTGCAAATTGCTTATGAATAGATCCCTACAACAAACACAGCTGAACAGCGTTAAGATCAGTGTTGGTCAACTCATTTTATATTGGGCACCCCCAATGGGCAACACATAATTTTAAGTGAGTTTGATTCTTCAGAGAGCTGTCAGAGACTGCAGATATGCTATAAAAGTTGTTGGAGATGGCAATATGCTTAAGGCAACATTCATAGATAAGTCCACAATTGTGCTCCTATGTTAAAATGCTGATACATACTGTCTGCAGGAGTTTTGAGGGGCACACAATAAGTGCCAAAGGGCTGTAACCCCCAGGCCTCACTTTGGGCACCACGGGTTTAGATGAAATGTACACCCAGGATATTGTGTTCATAATTTTGTGGGGTTTTTTTGCATTTTCTAATTGTGTAGAACTTATTACATACTAGGTAATGTCACCGAAGCATCGGTTTGAATGAGACATCATTAGAACATGCTAGAACATCGTTGGATTGGGGACATATTGCTTCATAGTATAAAATGGCTGCCTTCACTATGTGTACAAACAAGGTCCTCTTTATTTGACAGATGCTATAAACAGTTGTTGTTTTTTTTCCTGCAGCACCATGAGACTCTACCTCCTGCTCCTCACTATACCTCTGTTGGAAGCCACACCATTATGGGATGACACTCTGAATTCTGAATGGGAACAATGGAAGATCGCCTACCAGAAGCAATACAATGGACTGGTAACAATTTTTTAATAGAAACCATTTGTTTCTACGTCTCTAGCCAAAGAAAAGAGTCAAATGATTGTCTGAGCTTTATCATGATATAGTTCATATAAATCTATCTGTTAATGTTTAGTGCCCAGATTTATCATTGCAAAGGGTAAGTTGCCACCTACCAATCACTGGTGGTCAGGGCCCAGTATGGAACATCCAGAGATATAACTATACACATGGAGCTAAACTTAAAATATATGTAAAGGTAAAAACCTTTTTTTTAGATTTTTGTACAGTGGGGATAGGTTAGACCCGTGGTTCTCAACTGGTGGGTCAGGACCCAAAAGTGGGTTTGCTGGGTGCCTTCCACTACACTAGGTGAGAGGCTCCTCAGCGCCCTTCACCCCAGCACTGTCAGTTCTCACACCAAGCAGCCACTCAAATTATACTGCCCCGCGCTGAGTGTCAGCTTGAGGTGGGGTGGGCTGGAGGTATGGCAGGGAGGGAGCTCTATTCATATGCACATTGTTTACAGCTGGACTGGAGTGACGTCACATTCTGGCTCCCAGCACCTCTACAGGGCATGCAAGGGTTGTGCACAAGCAATGCACATATGCAAGGAGCTCTGTCGCAGCCCACTCCAGTTCTCGTTAGGTAAATAACATTTTGCGGAGTGTGTATGTGTGTGAGAATGTCTGTGAGTGTGTGAGACTTATGTCTGTGGTTGTGTGTGTCTGTCAAGTTATTTGAGGGCCCATTCACACTAGTATATTGCGTTAATTGCACAGTCACATGCAATTAACGCACTGTAGCATGTAATTGCACCTACCGTGCATTCATACCGCAATGCCATGCATTCCAGTGCTGTGTGACTTGGGTCGAGACTTAATGACCAAGGACAAATGTGGTCCTGAGGTTACACAGGTTGAGAACCACTGGGTTAGACCCTCCTGTCAGGTATATCCCCACTGGAGAGATTCAACCTTTGTTTGTCCAGGTGACCATTGTCAGTGAGACAAAAGGAAACAAAACTGAGGAATACTTGTTCCAGTGAAAACTAAGAATGTATTTATTTTCACTTTGGAGAGACTTCCTCTCACTTCCTATTATGTTTCCGGTACAGAAAGTACAGGAAAACCTCCCCAATGGAACACAGTACGAAAAGAAAACTGACAGGGGTTTCAATCCTTCCCTACCTTATCCAAAACTAAAAGGAAAATAATTGGGTTTAAAATATTCAGCAAATTAGGAGGTGAGGATATATTATCCAATGGGGATAAGTGTTCTGGTGACAACTGTTTTTGATGAAAATTTCTGTCACTTTAGGGGGTTTCCTTTCATTTCATGTTGCATCTCCAGCACAGGGATTAAAGGGAAACAGTCATGACTCCTTACTTTGCCCTTTTGGGTCCAGAAGCAGATTCTTTCCTCTGTACTTCAATAGAAAAAGATCCTGAGCTGTTTGCTCAATGGGCATAAGGTCATGTTCAATGAAATACTGAGCTGGTTGGTGTACAGGCATGAGGCCATGTTCAAGGAAATACTGAGCTGGTTGGTGTACAAGCATGAGGTCATGTTCAAAGTTATACTGAGCTGGTTGGCATACAGGCATGAGGCCATGTTCAAAGATATACTGAGCTGGCTGGCATACAGGCATGAGGCCATGTTCAAAGATATACTGAGTGGTTGGTGTATATGAATGAAGCCAGGTTTAAGAAGATACTGATCTAATTGACGTATGGGCATAAGGCCAAGTTAGATGAAATACTGAGCTGGTTGGTGTATGGGCATGAGGCCGGATTCAATGAGATACTGAACTTGTTGGTGTATGGGCATGAGGCCAGATTCAATGAAATACTGAGGTGGTTGATGTATGAGCATGAGGCCAGATTCAATGAAATACTGAGGTGGTTGATGTATGAGCATGAGGCCAGATTCAATGAAATACTGAGGTGGTTGATGTATGAGCATGAGGCCAGATTCAATGAAATACTGAGGTGGTTGATGTATGAGCATGAGGCCAGATTCAATGAAATACTGAGGTGATTGGTGTATGAGCATGAGGCCAGATTCAATGAAATACTCAGGTGGTTGATGTATGAGCATGAGGCCAGATTCAATTAGATACTTAGCTGGCTGTTGTGTAGGCATGAGGCTATGATAAATTAAATACTGAGCTGGTTGGTGTATGGGCATAAGGACAAGTTCAATAAAATACTGAGCTGGTTGGTGTATGGCCATGAGGACAGTTTCAGTCTTTGTAGTTACAGTATTTATTTATTTATTTATCCATTCCCTTGTCTTCCTTTTTATTTTACAGTTTGATGAATTAATGAGACGTCAGATTTGGGAGAAGAACTACAAACTAATCGCTGTCCATAATGAAGAATATCTGCAAGGCATGCACACCTACGAAATGGCCATGAATCGCCTAGGAGACATGGTAACTAGCTGACATGGTAACAAGGGTAAAAGCTGGCCGCACAAAATGGCATTTTACTTGGTTAGCCCTGTAAAAAGAACTGAAGCACATAACAGTTTACCAGCCATAATCCATGTCATAGGATGGCCCTTAGATTGTATGACTGTTGAATGAACTCATTGTATGTGTTGTGTATGTCCTAGCTTAAAATGTATCTAAAACCAAGAACAAAAATGTTATATATCATAGCTAACGAGCCCTTAGATACGTTGGCAGCATTCGTTTTCTTTTTCCCATTTTATTATTACCCTAATATCCTGCTAGTAACACACTTCCTGTACTGTATCTACGCACCTACCTTTCCTCTCCACCAAAACATAGGAAAGGTCTTTTGTAGAACATTTAGATTGCAGGGAACAATGTAATTGATAAAGAGTGTAGCAGTGGCAGAGAGCATGGGAAGATAGCTCACAGAATAAAGGAAGTTCATAGTTAAGCTGGCCATACACCTATGGATGCAGGCATTGTTCAAAATACTTCAACAACGCCTGCATGCAAACAAGTAATTTGACAGCCAGCGGGGCCGACTAGCAAGATACTGAAGCTTGGCCCAGTGGGAGATTCCTCCATCCACACAGTTTAGCGTAGATGGAGGAATCTGTTGCACTTTTTCCATCTGACCATAGAAAATCTGCAGATAATCTATAGTTGTATGGCCAGATTTAGAGATAGTAGTATACGAACAGCCCGCACTATCCAGAGAATTCCAATACTTCAGACTTTATTGAAATTCACAGCAAATCCAATATAACAGTGTAGCAAATACCAGCACCCCAAACCCAAAACCAGCTACAACCTCTGACATGCTTCACCCATAGGCTTATTCATAGAGGTAATAGAGGTAACAAATACAGACCAGTACACAGATGTAGGAGGCAATGCTCACTGATGGATTGGTTAACTCTAAACTAGCCAGTGTATGTGGGTCAGTAAAGAAACTACTAATTCCATCATACTTGTTATAATCTCCAAACCATCAATACCAATTGAAGTCAGGTGTTGTAGCTCAATCCGACCAAATAGCAATCCGCCTGTCAACTGCGCAGGGTCTGAAACAGTGAAACATAGATAAATATGAATACAAAAAAAAAGTCAAACTCTCTTGAGGATACATATATAGGTTTATAAACAAATAGATACATAATTAAAGGTTATATATATATATATGGAAAAAGTCCTTATACTTTCTGGAGTGTCAATTCCCTAATAAGTTCAGAGGCACATTGCAAGTCAATAAACCATTAAAAGGGAAAACAACTGCAAGTAAGCATTTCAAATACTTGACTTTAGTGTGTTTTTACCTGCAGTTTTTAAGTTGGTGACAGGTTCTCTTTTTCCACAATCTGTTGTTGACATCTTATCTCTGTTTCAACATCAGGAGAACCACTGATTCAGCACTTTGCATGTAGATTTGTCTGAAACTAAGAGAACCGTGTCCATTAGAAATCCAGAAAATGGATGATTCATGAATTCTTGTGTGATTCTTTGGAAATTGGACATAGCGTCATGCATATGTACACAGATAAGCCACTTCATCTAGTGTTTTATACCAATTTAATGCGAATGCTAACCTGCCAGTTAGTAAAATTGTTCTACTACAATGCTCCATTTCTTTCCAGACCAGTGAAGAGGTTGTGAAGACAATGACAGGACTAAAAGTCCCACCAAAAGACAGGGTGAGGAACATCACAGCTGATGATAATGATGAACCACTAAACCTCCCGGACTCCATTGACTATAGGAAGAAAGGTTACGTCACACCAGTCCGGAACCAGGTAACATTACAAAATCCCTTTCATCCAAGATCAACAGTTTTCCATTAAAAAAGGTTTCAAGTCTTCATAATATTTTAGAGCTGCTGTACATACAGGTGAAACTCGAATAATGAGAATATCGTGCAAAAGTTCATTTATTTGACTAATGCAACTTAAAGGTGAAACTAATATATGAGATAGACTCATTACATGCAAAGCAAGATAGTTCAAGCTGTGATTTGTCATAATTGTGATGATTATGGCTTACAGCTCATGAAAACCCCAAATCCACAATCTCAGAAAAGTAGATTATTACATGCAATCAATAAAACAAGGATTGTACATAGAACAATATCGGACCTCTGAAAAGTACAAGCATGCATATGTACTCAGTACTTGGTTTGGGCCCCTTTTGCAGCAATTACTGCCTCAATGCGGCGTGGCATGGAAGCTATCAGCCTGTGGCACTGCTGAGGGGTTATGGAAGACCAGGATGCTTCAATAGCGGCCTTCAGCTCTTCTGCATTGTTCGGTCTCATGTCTCTCATCTTTCTCTTGGCAATGCCCCATAGATTCTCTATGGGGTTCAGGTCAGGCGAGTTTGCTGGCCAATCAAGCACAGTAATCCCACGGTCATTGAACCAGGTTTTGGTGCTTTTGGCAGTGTGGGCAAGGTGCCAAGTCCTGCTGGAAAATGAAGTCAGCATCCCCATAGAGCTCGTCTGCGGAAGGAAGCATGAAGTGCTCCAAAATCTCCTGGTAGACGGCCGCGTTGACCCTGGACTTAATGAAGCACAGTGGACCAACACCAGCAGATGACATGGCTCCTCAAATCAACACAGACTGTGGAAACTTCACACTGGACTTCAAGCATCTTGCAGTGTGTGCCTCTTCATTCTTCCTGCAGACTACACCAGGTATCCTTTGGGATCTCCTGGTTGACGGATAGCAGCCTCAAAAAGTTTGTTCTTTACTTCTGATTTCTGTCTATTTTTAGATCCAGCGATCCTTTAACACATACCTAATAAAATCTAATACTTCTGTTCAATAAGTGTCATGGGGGTCATGCTGAGTCATTGGGGCGCGGTCTTCATTCTAATGCTCTACAGACTACTCCAGGTACCCTTTGGACTCTCCAGGGTGACAGATAGCAGTCTCTTTTCTTCTGATTTCTATCTATTTGTGGAGCCTAATCTAATACTTCTGTTTTAATAGGGTTCATGTGGGTCATGCTGGGCTTTTAGCTCAGTGGGGGCTCTGGAGGGCCAGCTAAAGAAGAAAACAAAAAAACTATTGGTTCTCAGTCCTCAGAACCTGGTAGACTGTGTGAAGAAGAATGACGGATGCGGAGGAGGCTACATGACCAATGCGTTTGAGTATGTGAGGGACAATAAAGGCATTGACTTAGAAAAAGCCTATCCTTATGTTGGAGAGGTGAGTACTGGCAGAGTCAAGAGGCTTCATGTAGTGCATACATATGCGAAGGATCTATTTGATATGTTGTACTGTAATCTACTAGCAGACGATTGGGTTGACTTCGTAAATGAACAGACAATTGATACTTATCTCAATGAATAAAGTAAAGTTGTGTCCACTTTGATCATCCAACCATGTGCATGAAAAATCATTTTTTTTCCTGTAGGAGAAAGTGTGTTAGGTGATGGGGAGAGAAGTCACTATAGGACCATAAAACCATATTTTATTGGCCTGTGCAGTTCAGTTAAAGTAAATTGAAATCCAATCACTCAGTTCCAGGGACGTGCGGTAAGGAGAGGCAGGTGTGGCAGCGCCTCACCTAGTATTATGAAGAAAAAAGGTGTCCGCTTCAAGTCTGAAGCTGACAGCTTTTTCTCAATTCAGAGCGGCTCGTTACAAGTTACACAGCAGGGAAATCCTCCCTACTGTGTAACTCGTCATGGATGGAGCGTTGTCTGTTAATTACAGGCAGCGCTGCATCTGGCTTTTGACAGGTAGTTATGTTACACAACAGCGGGCTTCCCCACTGCTTGTGTAACCTAACTTGGTGAGGCAAGTGCTGTCATAGTCTCTACTCTTTGTTAGAGGCTTGAGCTCTGTGGATGGCTTGGACCAATGGCAAAGCGCCATTGGTCCAAGCTGTCCAATCAAAAAACAAACACTGAGGCCATCAATCTTGATGCCTCACCAGTGACAAGCATGTAAGGGACAGGGAGGCTCCTCCCTTCCTCCTCCCCACACAGCTTGGTTACCGAGCTGGGGGTGGGGCTTCAGCGGGACAGGCGTGGCTTCAGCAGTACCGGGGCGGAGCTTCGGTGGGCTGGGGGGTGCCTCACCCAGCACAGAAGGCACGGCACGTCACTGCTCAGTTCCCCTATAAACTTCACCACGTTATTTTAATTCCAAAAGTTTTTTTTCGATACTGTAAAACATACATCTTTATTAAAACGTTAGATGTGGCGGCTGTATTCGTTGTTTTTTTAGGCTTTTTTCCTTTAATTCACCTGGTGATCCGGCTAGTAACACACTTCCTGTCTTAGGGTGACTACCTAGATCTGCTTTAAAAAAAAAATTGTGGATATATAACAGACCCCGGGTTTCCTACAATAATGGGCTTTAGAATTAGGTTGTTTTTTTTAATAACTCCATGACGAAAGGGGTGGATCTTCTAAAAAAGATCTTTGTCAGCCTTTAAGTGCCATCTTGCTGGACTACAACTCCCTCCCCCCCCTTTTTACTTTTCTCCATAACATAAGAAGAGATGTTCTGTAATCCAGGTGAGGAGAACTTACACAGGGCCTACAATACTTTACACGTCAAGCTTTCACTGCAGCAGAGGCAGAGTTGTCAGCTTAAAGAGGAAGCTAGGTGCTCACTGGATTTTTGACACTCTCTGGCTTTTCTTAGAGGTTTCCTCACTCTCTGTACTATATAAACTCTCCTATGATGTTTGTTATCCCTAGGACCAGACCTGTAACTACACCACAGCAGGCAGAGGTGCTAAATGTAAAGCATATAAAGAAGTCCAGGTTGGCAGCGAGAAGGCCCTGATGAAGGCAGTGGGCGTGGTTGGGCCCATCTCAGTGGGTATAGATGCCGGTCTGTCCTCCTTTCAGTTTTACAGTAAAGGTGAGTTTGGGCTAATTAACTGGAACCAGAACAACCAATCAGAATGCAGCTTAAAGGCATATTTAAACCTGAGCATAATTTTTTTTTTTATTGCAGCTTTTTAGTCGGTAGATGTGTCAGCTGTGTTTGTTTTCTTTGTTCCTTTATTTTCACCTATTGATCCTGCCAGTAACACACTTCTTGTCCTAGGGTGACAACGCATTCTCGCTGCACTGTGTCTATGGAGGAGCAGTGTTGTCATCCTAGGCTGCACTCTTGTAGTTTAAGCACCTTCTTCTCTTCATGACATAGACCTGAACCTGAAAATCCAAAATCTCATCTAAAATGTAAAATATGTAAATGTAAAAAATGGCACGGGGTCCCTCTAAAATCCATACCAGTCCCTTATGCAAGATAGGGGTCTGATATGGATGTTAAGGGGGACCCCATGAAAAAATACAAAAATATGTGGATTCCAGCTTTACATCAGAAACCCCCCATCACATCAGCTTTCCCCTTTACATCAGGAGTCAACAGAAGCCCTAACACGTCTTCCCCTTGCTGGTAGCTGCTTCTCTTTTTGGCGGCAGGGTAAGGATATTCCCTGTGTGCTGAGCCAGCGCTGTTTAACCTATGGAGGTTCTCCAGTATGAGCGGAAAGGAGCCCAGGATAGTCAATGTGCTGGCCTATTACTTGCAGCGCGTCCCCACAGGTAGCGCTATTCCCTGGCGGCTTCCATGTCTCCTGTTATACTGATAGTCATAGCCAACCTATAATACCGGCACACCATCCGTCCCTACAGGTAGCACTATGCCCTGGTGGCTTTTATGTCTCCTGTTATACTGTTAGTCCTAGCCAACCTATATTACTGGCACACCATCCATCCCTACAGGTAGCAATATCCCCTGGTCCTGGTGGCTTCCATGTCTCCTTTCATACTGTTAGTCCTAGCCAACCTATAATACCGGCACACCATCCGTCCCTACAGGTAGCATTATACCCTGGTGGCTTCCATGTCTCCTGTTATACAGTAAGTCATAGCCAAACCCATAATACTGGCACCATACGTACCTACAGGTAGCACTATCCACTGGTGGCGTCTATGTCTCCTGTTATACTGTAAATCACAGCCAAACCCATAATACTGGCACACCATACGTACTTACAGGTAGCACTATCCCTTGGTGGCTTCCATGTCTCCTGTTATACTGTAAGTCATAGCCAAACCCATAATACTGCCACACCATCTATCCCTACAGGTAGCATTATACCCTGGTGGCTTCCATGTCTCCTGTTATACTGTAAGTTATAGCCAAACCCATAATACTGACACACCATCTGCCAGGATATTTGTCCTTCATACACGAGGTTCTTAAAGTAATTTTTTAACCATTTATACATCAACCACACTATTTTAAAAATCTGTTTGCAGCATGCAGCCGGTTCTGCTCTGTCCCACTAATATTTACCCATCTGTCACCCATAATCCTGCCCGTTGCCTCACTCCATCACTACTATAATTCCCAGTGCATAATGGGACTTGTAGTTCATTATAGAGGCCGTGTACCCTGACAGGAAGCAATGTCAGCGCTTCCCTACAACCTCCTCCAGGTGCCCGGGCGGGCATGGTTGGGATATCTGAATGGAAGTGATGATGTCACAGAGGTTATAAAAGTAATTCACTCATAAAATAGATTGGATACCCCCAAAAAAGATGCATGGTCAACAGGTGTAGGGATGGGAAGTGTGGAGGCAATCAATAACTAGCCCGGAGTTCCGCTTTAAGTACAGTATGTGCAGAATGTTTCCAGCTGCTATAGTTAGGGAAAGAAGTAATGGTGTTTGGCTGCCATCTAGTGGTGATTACAGAGTAAGCACCCAACATTCATCACCTTACCTAAGGGTTTCTCTGATGGGATATGTTGCTGTTTAATATCTATCTTACAATTATTTTGGCCCAAATGATCCCTGAATTTGACCCGGTATCAGCTTCTTGCAGTCTATGTACAGCATAACTCAGACTGGAAAAGGGTGAAGCAACACAAGGAGCAGGTCCATTGTGCATTCCCATGCTAAAGAGCTTATATGAGTAGAGTAGTGACAGAGAGATGAGCTCATCAGTCTTCTTCTTCTCCTGTCACTGTCCAATCATAGCCTGGGGGAGGACCAAGACCTGCAGGTGTAACTTAATCACAGCAGAGAAAAATCAGGTCTCTATCCCTGCTAGACAGAGCCATGTTTGTGAAAAAGTTGTGTAAATCTCAGGACTGGATGGACAGAAATAAAAGTCCTTTGGCAGGTAAAATGGTTGTCATATATGTATTTAATCTGTTCAGCTTTAAGATCACATTTGAGGATTCATAACAATGCATGGATAGAATGACCGGTGATAGATCATATGTAGAATGATAGAAGCAATGTTATAAAGTGAGGAAAGGAAGTGTAGGAGGGGGATTTTGGAAAATATGTGTCTCCTTATTCCATACTGTTTATATTTGATTACATCATTACAGGTGTATATTATGACCCACAATGTAGTCCGGAAGATATAAACCATGCTGTGCTTGCTGTCGGCTACGGGGTGCAGAAGAAATCCAAATACTGGCTGATTAAGAACAGGTACTTTACTTAGTGCTAAGCAAAAATGCTGAGTAGTGTAATCAATGTGATTGTTTTAATGCATTTTATTAACGTGACCATTATAAACTAGGGATGCACCGATATATCGGCCGCCGAAACATACCGGCCAAAAATTGCACTTTTGGCAAAATGCCAAAAGTGCTATTTTCTAGCTGAAATAGCAGTGCATCCGTTCTCTTGTCTTCTCCCCACTGGGCGCTGCTCTGTGTCCCGGCGGGGAGGAGAGAAAGTGCCACAGGCGGCCGAGCGATGCGGGAGGGGAGCGCCGTGAGCGTCCAGAGTCTCTCCTCCCCGCACCGCTCAGCATCCTGTCACAGATCAGAGGAGAGCAGTGTGGGCAGAGACAGCCAGTGCTGTCACAGGAGGCTGAGCTCTCCTCCCGCACCACTCACTCAGCCTCCTGTGACAGCTGTCAGGATGGAGAGTGAGTACATACACTGAGTGATCAGTGATCGATGAGTGTTTGTAAATAATTGAGGACATGGTATGTGGACTATATTCTCAATTATGAATAAATGGGAAGTGATCTACATCACTTCCTGTTCATTCATGATTGTGGACATAGTAAACATACTATCTCCACATGTTATGAATGAACAGGAAAACTCAGTATAGAGGATTCCTGTTCATTTATAAACAGGGGATGCAGAAAAAGAGATTAAGGATTGTGTCATCAATCTCTTTTTCTATTTTAAAAGGGAAATATCATGGGGTCTGTTTAGAACCCGAATATATCCCCAAAGTCCCTAAAAGTAAAAAATAAAAATATGTAATAAAAATGAATACATAAATAAAAATATAAAAAAAAGTAAATAAAAATTAAATATTTTTTGTAAAAAAACTGAAAAAGTTAGAATAAAAAACATTTTCAGTTTCGGCCTGACATTTTTTTCATTTCGTTTTTTTTCCCGGTTTTGCAATTTTCATTTCGGTGTTCTAAAAATGTACATAGCATATTTGTCCAATAAAACTGCAGGTACATTTGTTCTGTGTAAGTTAACCAAAATGAATGTTCTTCTGGTGGAATGTCCTTCAATAGGTTCATTCATTATGGCCACTAGATGGAGCTGAGAATCATAGCAAATAAATACTTATTAGTAACGATATATACAATGTTGCAATTCCAGAGAACGCTGGAGAGAATGAACATATAACTGTAACTATTGCTATCCCCGTAGTAGCAATGGTTACATTTAAATGCTCATTCCTTCAAGCAGTCTCTAGAATTGTAACATTGTATCTTCTTACAAACATGTATTTAATTTCCTAATAATCCTCAGCTTCATATGGTGGCCATAACATGGTATTTTCTTGAATCACTATGTTCTTTATGCGTTATGCTATTGAAGAACTTTCAAACACAAGAGAAAATACACTAAGAACATTCATTGTTGCCCCATAGTTTGTCCCTTCATCTACCAGATGTGTCTATGGTCCAAATCCTTTGTGCAAATCTACCTACAGAATTGGACATTTTTTATATATGATGGCTTTTGAATCATTGTATCTAGCCTAGGGAATACCAGTTCAAAGCAAACAGCCCTAATGAAGGAGGTATCTGGCAGAACCATTGGCCCTGAGCCACTGAGATAACAACAGAGGGATTTTTGTAAGATCATGATGTAGGCACCTGGCCAGTTGATATGAGGAATCAGCTCCATCAAGAACGCAGAGCTCCGAAGTAAAGAACACAGAGCACAGAAATAAAGAATGCAGAGCTCAGCAGTATTGCACGCAGAGCTCAATAGTAAAAAACGCAGAGCTCAGCAGTAAAGAACGCAGAGCACGGTATTAAAGAATGCAGAGCTCAGTAGTATAGAACGCAGAGCTCAGCAGTAAAGAACGCAGTGTTTAGTAAAAAGGACGCAGAGCTCAGCAGTAAAGAATGCAGAGCACAGTATTAAAGAACGCAGAGCACGGTGCTAAAGAACGCAGAGCTCAGCAGTAAAAAAAACATAGTTCAGTAATAAAGAACGCAGAGCTCAGCAGTAAAGAACGCATAGTTCAGTAATAAAGAACGCATGGTTCAGTAATAAAGAACGCAGAGCTCAGCAGTAAAGAACGCATAGTTCAGTAATAAAGAACGCATGGTTCAGTAATAAAGAACGCATGGTTCAGTAATAAAGAACGCAGAGCTCAGCAGTAAGGCACACAGAGCTCAGCAGTAAAGAACGCAGAGCTCAGCAGTAAAGAACGCAGAGTTCAGTAATAAAGAACGCAGAGCACAGGAGTGAAGAACACAGAGTTCAGTAATAAAGAACACATAGTTCAGTAATAAAGAACGCAGAGCACAGGGGTAAAAAACGCAGAGCACATGAGTAAAGAACGCAGAGCACAGGAGTAAAAAACGCAGAGCACAGGAGTAAAAAATGCATGGTTCAGTAATAAAGAACGCAGAGCTCAGCAGTAAAGAACGCATAGTTCAGTAATAAAGAACGCATGGTTCAGTAATAAAGAACGCATGGTTCAGTAATAAAGAACGCAGAGCTCAGCAGTAAGGCACACAGAGCTCAGCAGTAAAGAACGCAGAGCTCAGCAGTAAAGAACGCAGAGTTCAGTAATAAAGAACGCAGAGCACAGGAGTGAAGAACACAGAGTTCAGTAATAAAGAACACATAGTTCAGTAATAAAGAACGCAGAGCACAGGGGTAAAAAACGCAGAGCACATGAGTAAAGAACGCAGAGCACAGGAGTAAAAAACGCAGAGCACAGGAGTAAAAAACGCAGAGCACAGGAGTAAAAAACGCAGAGCACAGGAGTAAAGAATGTAGAGCACAGGAGTAAAGAACGCAGAGCATGGTAATAAAGAAGACAGAGTGCGGTAATGAAGAACGCAGAGCTCAAAGCAGGATCCTTCCTCAGCACAGTCATCTTCCCATTCACCTTGGCCTGGAAGGAAACTCTCCTGGCGCTTCAGCTGCCACCCACATCACACGGCCGGTCTGTATCCTCAGGACAGCAGCCCGCAGCTGCTACACACCCCACACACAGCAGCCAGTACACAAGCTGCACACAGCAGGTGACAACCAGCCAGGCCCCACCTGGCCGCGGGCCCTCGGGCAATGCCCGAATGGTCAGTCCGCCCCTGATCCTGTTCCTTGTTTGTGAAGGACGATGATCTCTTCTCTTAACTTTTTTGACCATTCTTTTGACTTAGCCCTATTTCTAACATGCAGTCAAATGTGACACTCACCATACAACTAGCTAGTTTAGGAATTTCAAGCATGTCTGGTGCATCTAATATAGCCTTTGATTGGTTGCATCAGGTGTTCTTGAGACTACACCTGTTTTGGAGATGTGTGCTCCTGTGAGGGATTCTATTCAAGGGGTTGAATAATTTTGAGACTGCAGAAGGCATTAAAAGGTGCATTTTTAGATGAATTTGAGGAAACCACTGGAAACATTTGTTGTGTTGACCTCTTTCAATGGCTTTTGTCTGATTTGCTCATTGCAAACAGCTGAAAGTCTGTACATTTTGCCAATAAACCTGATCTGCAATAGAGGTTGAATAATTGTGATTACAACTGTATGGGATGAACAGATGGACCTCTATGTAACGTTACTAACATTACCATCTATGTAACCTTTCTGCTTCTGACCTGCCCATGTTTGCCTGTATTATTAGTATTGCTGATCCTGTAATGAAATGTAACCCAATTATTTTTCTCTCCTCAGCTGGGGCTTGGAGTGGGGTGATAAAGGCTACATCCTAATGGCCAAAGACAAACAAAATGCTTGCGGCATTGCCAACCTCGCCAGCTACCCCCTTATGTAACTGTCCTGTACACGACCTGTACTAGGAGGACATGGCCGCTAGACTGGCCGTCTTTGGTTCCTGTCCAGTTTCCTCGTTATCCTTCTCTATTTTTTTGAATAAGCACTTCCTGTGTCACAGAAAATTCACACAAATATATATGTTTACAGTCTATTGCCATTAAAGTATAAGTAAGCCCAATCACTAAAATCTCACATAGGATTTACCATGTTCATGTCTCTTGAAATGTTTTTGGTAAAATTTATAAGCAGCTTACGTTAATAAGGTAATACCTGGTACTCCTGCCATTAAGGCACTTCCTGTTATAAGGTGACAACGCTTACAGTTGAGCTCCCATGTCGTCACCCTCTCACCAGGGCTTCAAATGGAGACTACAAGCAGTTATTTCTACGCACATGGTCCACTGTTGTCACCATCAGGAAACCCGTCCAGAGAAATACATGCACTCATCAGAGTACAGAAAGTGGCTGCAAAGAGACTGCAGGAGATTGATTAGCAATAGGAGATGCAACAAAGGATAAAAGAAAGGAGAAAATTATGTTATAAAAAGACAGTTGTTGATGGTACGCAGTGCTTTTGCAATTCAAATGTTATTTGGTTACGGTTTACATCTAATTTAAAGGAAGACTCTAACCAGGATCAAAATGATCAGTTAACAAGATCAATACTAAAGCAGCTCCGATCAGGTACGCAGGTTTAAAGTTAAAAGAGCTTTGGGTTATAAGTGGGTATTGTGTGCAATGGCTAGCTGTTTCTTAGAACAGGGTACCGTGCACTAGGTGCTCAGTTGTGTTGCCATTAATTCTGAATTGCACCCCAAAGCACCTCTTGCCATTTATCATCACACAATGCGTGCTATTGCAATAAAATGCATTGCGGTTCCATGACAATAAAAAGGAATGGGTACGCTACTTTTTTTTACCACATGGCAATGCAACGCTGGTTACGTTGGTACTGCGTGTTGTAATAGACACTTTCCCGGGAGGTGCCATTCAGAGTAAATGGCTACACAACAGTGTGCCTAGTGTTTGCTAGACGAATGGATCCGACACCTTTAGCATGATGCAATGGTAGGTATAGAAGCTAAAGCACTTATACTAGGGCCAGCTCTAGGCAAGATGCCTATTAACCTGTATGTGTTTGGAGTGTGGGAGGAAATCTATACAAGCACAGGGAAAGCTTGCAAACTCCATGCAGATAGTGTCCTAGCCAGAATTCAAACTAAGGACCCCCCTAGCATTGCCAACACTGCTAACCACTAAGCCACTGTGCTGCCCATCCAACTGCACATAACATACAGCCATGGAAACTTGGAAGTACAATTCCTGACATCAAAAATGACTTTACAGCAAACTTTAAAATAATAACTCAAGCTATTTGCTACAGTGCACTGTAGTTGCCCTTTAAAAATGCCATTTGCAGCTTTTCTATATGTAACACATATAGTCGCCATACACACACTGTAATATCTGAGTTCCCTTTCAGTTAATGTTCTGGTCTATTTCCTGTGTGCTTCAGTCTGTTAAGCTCGTTGAATATTTACTGGTTAGCATGGGTGACCGGTTTACAACTAGGCCGTTATACCGAGGTAACGGCCAGGGTTATGCAGTGCAATACAGAGCAGCCTCAAAGCAGAGCATGTCCTCATGTCTTAGCAGCGTTTCAGGAACCAGATATACAGAATAATTTAAATTTGGTTTTCCACTTTTTGGAGCCAAATTGGGTTTCTATTTCTTACATGTTTCCATTCACATAGAATAAACAAAAATTAAAAAATTTAATTTTTTGCAAACTTCTGCATCCCTTTTAAGCACCTTTTCCTTGCATAAAAATCCTACCTATCCCCTTCCTCCAATGTATAAAAGGCTGCAGTCATTTCAAAATATGGTGTATGTATGAATGAACCGTATGTGTAGTATTTAGGATTATTTACAATTATTTCTGGGATGTCAATTCTGAAGTGAAAAAAATAAATCACGCTTGCTGTGAATGTTGAACGCCACACACAGGGACTATATGAAAAACATTTTTTACATTGTATTCTTTGTAAATTGTTTTTGTTACATTGTCTTCTTTGTATACTGAAGAGTCCGGCACTCTTGGATTTAAAATTTTTGATTAGTGGATATTGACGATGCTGATTTTCATTTTTTTTGTAATATGAATTTTTGCAATGTGATCAATATATGTTTAATAATTAAAATAAAAATATCAATGTCTTTATCTCCTGTTTCTTTAATGATTTCAGGTGTCTGTTCACACTTGGGGTTTTAGTTATAAACAATTCACATAACCATATGCAATGCGAAGCTCTATGAATGTTTATATTATATAATGAACCTTTATACATGAACACCTGATGTGAGTTGTGGTTCGCCGCGGTCCATTTTCCCTCAGCTGCTACTATACGGTGCATTAGGATGCCTTCAACGCATTAAAACACAATTTGCCATGACTTACCATAGAGCAATTACCTGCATGGGGCCTTAGGCTCCTGGGCGTAGTGCTGGATAAGCCAAGCTTGCCATAACGTTCACCAATTTAAAACAGCCCTGCAAATGGATGCCAAAGTAATTTCTGCAGAAAAGACATCTATGGCCACCACTGTCTGGAACTCGTTTGTGTAAAACCTGACATTGTACCGCCATTTCCTCTTCTGTCTAACATGAAAGATGAGAATGTCTAGCCACAATTCTGCAATCTCTCCAACCATAAAGTTCAAAGTCATGATGTTCATACAAGGGTGATTTTACAAGCATGTCCAGAAATAAGGAAACAGGTAATTTTAATGTCCTTTTTGCTGCATTTTTAAAGCATTTTAGAATCCAGTTATACGCACATACAGGTATACATTTATATATGTGTGCTGAACCCTGCATTCCCTCTGTGGTCATGGAAGTATCATCCTCATCCTTAATATTTGAAATGAGGAATGCTTCAGTATGACCAAGACCATGCCAAGTCATTGATCATGTGATCAAATAATTCTGCCAAATCCTTATAGCCGATTTGCAGGCTTATGGCGGAAGCAGCAGAAGAGAGGAAGTAGCATGGCTGCCTTGTATCTGGGAGACGGAAGAAGAGGAAGGCTTTGTCAACCACTGATTTACCTCCTATGCATGCACTGGTTGTATAGCATGGCTGCTCCGTGATAGAAAAGGCAGTCATGCCCTGACTGTAGATGGTGTGGCTCAACTAGCACTTTTTCCTGCAGAACCTGTTTGCCCCCTACTGCCTCCACGTACAGGACCTCTGCCTGTTCCTTTAGGCCTCCCTAGCATATTTTTTTATTTTAAATAAAGGGGATCGCCTGACTTTAGTGGCAGCTATGGCAATAGGGAGAATGATTATGTGCTGCTTTGGTACAACCTACCCTCTCACAATAGTATGCAGTGACATGCTGCAAACAAAGGGCAGCTTTCTGTGTCAGCAACGAGTGTAATAAATACGAAAGAAAATATACCACCCAAAAACCAACTTTGATCCTAAACGGACAGTGCAGTGTGGTACTGCAAAAAAAGAAGCTCACAAACTATACTATTAAACTGTTCTGTTGAATTTGTACAAAGTTGAAAGCCTTACCTTTAAACTTTCCTATAGCTTATAGATCTGTTTTGGATGCTACTTCCACTGGTCAATTCAAGCCTATTACCGCTTTATAATAAACCAGGTGTCACAGCCAAAACTACCTAAAAACTCCTTATTCCACTGCAAGCAACTCGATTTTCCCTCATGAGAAACTAAATGTAAAAGACTAAAAAATGTTTTTTTTAAATGACACATCCAACACATGGGATTCCAGAATATGGTGTCACCAGGGGTGTTTCTGGGTTCCCAAAAGACCTGGGGCACCTAGACTACACCTACACCTTTTCTTCAGCGTATACAGTCCTCAGCACACCTCTGTGTCATACTCACACTGCTCACCCCTCGTGAGCACCCACACTGCTCTCTCATCAGTGTGTTCACCAGGTCCCTTGGGTCACTGACCTTCCCGACCTCTCCCAGCCTCTCCTGGCTGTTCCACGTGCGTCCAGCACGCACCCGAGTCTACTTGTGACCATGTGCCTCCTGCACACCCACACACAACTCCCCCTGAGCTGTGGGCTGGCTTCTTAATGAGGTTGCTCTCAGCCACCTGATCAGCCCAGGCTGGTAATTGGCAATACCTGCCCCCAGGACTGGAGATTTCATCCCACCAGGAGCTCTAAAGGTGGCCATACACTGTACAACAACTGTACAAATTTAAAAAACGTACGATATGCCCATCTTGGACAGGCAGATCGTACTTGCAATCATCGCAAGCCGGCAGTTCGGCAGTTGTCGAACAAGCACGCCACTAACCCGTAACGTAGGATTCTCGGCGGGTTTTCCAGCCTGCTTGTTCGACGGAAGACGTGCGATCGTACAGTAGAAACGGTTGCACGCCTTCCATACACTTTGCGATTATCGTACGATCGCGGGACTTCCCGCGATTATCGTAGATAATCGTACAGTGTATGGGCACCTTTAGAAATCTCCAGATCCCAGTTACAATCAGGAAAACCTGGAAGAATCTGCAAGGCCAGGTTCTTCCTTATAAAATGGTTCACATTCTGGACCCTCTCAGCCCCTCTAGCTGAGAGTCTTGGGTAACCAAAGTAACCATACTACACCGTGTCATTGCCATCCACTGCCACAATATATATAGATATCTATAGATATATATGTACACCGATCAGCCATGACATTCTGACCACTGAGGGGTAAAGTGAATAACATTGTTTATCTGGTTACAATGGCACCTGAAAGTTAGTGTGTTATATTAGGCAGCCAGTGAACATTTTGTCCCGGAAGTTGATGGCTAGATGACTGGGTCAGAGCAACTCCAAAACTGCATGGGATGTTCCTAGTCTGCAGTGGTCAGGACCTACCAAAAGTGGTCCAAGCAAGGAAAACCAGTGAATTGGCAACAGGGTCATGGGCTGCCAAGGCTTACTGATCCACATGGGGGAGCGAAGGCTGACCCGTGTAGTTCGATCCAAGAGCTTCTGTTGCTCAAATTGCTGAAAATGTTAATGCTGATTCCGATGGAAAGGTGTCTGAACACACAGTGCATCACAGTTTGTTGAGTTTGGGGCCACCGACCGGTCAGGGTGCCCAGGCTGACCCGTGTCCACTGTCAAAAGCACCTACAATGGGCATGTGAGCATCAGAACTGGCCAACTGGTCCATGGAGCAATGGAAGAAAGTGGCCTGGTCTGATGAATCACGTTTCTTTTACATCAAGTGAATGGCCGGGTATGTGTGCGTTGCTTACCAGAGGAAGAAGACAAGCCACCAGAGGCACTAGGATGCTTTGGGCAATGTTCTGCTGGGAAACCTTGGGTCCTGCCATTCATCTAGAAGTTTTTTTTACACCTCCCACCTACCTAAATATTGTCACCGACCAAGTACAGCCCTTCATGGAAACAATATTCCCTGATGACAGTGACCTCTTTCCACAGAAAAATGCGCCCTGCCACGCTAATTTCAAGAATGGTTTGAGGAACACAACAAATTTGAAGTGTTGACTTGGCCTCCAAATTCTCCAGATCTCAATCCAGTTGAGCATCTGTGGGATGTGCTGGAAAAACAAGTCCCATCCATGGAGGTCCCACCTCACAACTTGCAGGGCTTAAAGGATCTGCTACTGACGACTTTGTTCCAGATACCACAGCATAACTTCAGAGGCCTAGTAGAGTCCATGCCTCAACGGGTCAGGGCTGTTTTCGCAGCAAAAGGGAGACCTACTCATTATTAGGTGGGTGGTCATAATGTTATGGCTGATCAGTATATAAAATCAATGTATCTAAAGTGTCTTAACATTACAATAAGCAACCTGCTCAGTTCATGAACAGTTGTAAATCTTTCTTTGAGTTCCTGGGGCTGCACCCCTGCTGTAGCTATTTCTAACCCACTCTGGTAGATTTTAACTTTAATATAAGGAGCTATGCCTAGAAGACTTCTCTTAATGCTACACTATGTTGACAAATAGTTGTTGACAGCTAACCATCACACTCATACTATATGACCAAAAGTATTGGACTTCCCTCCATATTTTTGAGTTCAACTGTTTCCATTAAAGGGTACTGTTAATGTTACATCATACAAAGGCAGTTTAGTCTCTGAGTCCCGGCGGCAAAAGTCGCCGGGAGTCTGTTTAAACAGCCCCGATGCTGGCGACGTACACTGTACGTCGTCAGTCACGAAGGGGTTAATGTCTTCATGAATATAGTCCATGGGGGCTTAACAGGTCACGGATTATTGATCTTAACACTTTATGTCTCCATTTGACATTGTGACCCCTTTTTTTTCTTTTGCTGATACTGCTATTTTTATCTTTGTACACTATTAAAATGTCAATAAAAATTGATTAAACAAAGGCAGTTTAGGCAGTTGTGTGCTTCCAACCTTGGTTTGAAAAGCTTTGTGTAGAAAAACTCTGGCCCTCCATGTCTGTGGCTGTCAAAGTCTTGCAATACCTAATGGGACATGTACTGTAGTTGATCCACAGTTGAAGGGCCGGAGCTTGCCTACCACTGGTGTAGAGGAACTCGAGTGGCCTGCAGAGCCCTGACTCCAACTCTATTAAACACCTTTGGAATAGGAACACAAGCTGTGAGCCATTTCTGCTCATCCAACATCATTACCGGATCTTGCATATCTCTTTTGTCTGAATAAGTACAACTTGCTATTCCCAGAGTGGAGGCTGCTACAGCCACAAAGAAGGGGCCAAATCCAAATGTCTATGGTTTTGGAATAGTTATGTCCAATAAGCTCACATAGATGTGATGGTCAAGTGTCCACAAACTTTGACCTTTATAGTGTATGGTGGGTTGACCCTTACAAGATTCTCAGGATGCAGAGGTAGACAGTCTAAGTGCTTGTAGGGGACATTAAATATAACTGCAACTTTGTGAGTGGGTGCGTGAGCAGCTTTTTGGATGTCTTCCAGAAAGTGATGACAGTTTGCAGAGAAGTCTTGCAGTCTTCCGTCAATGACCATCATTGATCAATATATACATGTACCACAGTCTGGTGGCTTTGTATGGAGAAGTGTGCTAAAATAAATTGGAGCTCTGGAGATTTCTTATCTGGGTGTTGCCCATGACCAGCCTGGGCTGATCAGGTGGCTGAGAGCAGCCTCATTAGGAAGCCAGCCCAGAGCTCAGGGGAGAGTTGTGGGTGTGCAGGAGGCACTCGACCACAGGCAGACTCTGCTGCGTGTGCGAGCACAGGTGACACAGCCAGGAAGGCTGGGAGAGGTCAAGAAGGTTGATGAACCTGAGATACCTGTCAGAGAGACAGAGAGAGACAGTGACCCATGAGGGGTGAATACTAAAATGCTTGGAGCTGAGGAAAGCCGCTGAGCAATACTGAGTATTGTATTGACAGAGAAATACGGTAAAGTCCTGGGACTATCACACTGAGAGTGTATGGGACAGCCAGATGTCGGTGAGACCAAAACATAATGTTCTGATGAAAGTCCAATGAACTGTTCTTTTATATTTAGCATGGATTGTTGACCTTTTCACTGAATAAAGACTGTCCTTTTTATGTTAAGGTCGGCTTCAGGAGTGGTCACTTAGCGCTGACCATTGGGCTTTATTCCCCAAACTACCACACAGGGTATCACTGGGATAGGAAGTGAGTGGACATAATACAGGAAAGAAGGGCAAATCTCATCTATGGAAAAGCAGAGTGCAATAATTAAAAAAAAAACCTGACAGATGAAACTTTTCCCTACAAAGTTTTGGATGGAGTTACAGTTTGAAATGTAGACTATGTAGTAGGAGGCCACCAATGGAGTAAGTACAGATTGTGGGGCCAAAGTTTTGATGGCTCCCCCCGGGAGTCCTCCCTGCTGTCATAGATCTTAACATAAAGTATGTTTAAATTAAGGACAGGTAGCAGGAGAAATGTCAACATAGTCAGTATGCTACTAAGGAGCTGTGCTGGGGATAACCTAACATTCACAGGAAGCTCATTTGTAAAGTAGGATAGATGTCCCTACGGTCTACAATGTGGTAACAGTAGTAGGGAACCCCTTTCTATCACTAGACTATGATATTTAATTTTGGAACTGCCCTTGTTAATCAGTAACTTAGTATTTTCTAACATTAGGCTACCCCTTGCTAGTACACACGCTAATAATTTAGGGTGGCTTCATCTGGAGATCATTACATAGAGGAAATAGTTTGTGTAATCTTGTAAAATCCTTAAACAATAATTAAAAAGCTTTATTTTATTGCATTCTTTTTTCAACAGTTGAGCATTGGAAGGCAATGGGCTCCTCAATATTCAGTCTCTCATGTCTACTCATCATTGCAATGTCTGTCCATGGCGGTCCCGATCCCACCCTGAATGACCACTGGAAGCTATGGGCTCTGAAACACCAGAAAGTCTACGTGAATGTGGTAACGTATAAAGCTAATGAGGACAATTCCCCCACTTGCAATGGTCATAAGGACAAATGGAGACAGAAAGAGAGAGAGAGATAGAAAGAGAGAGAGAATCTCCTTAGTGTGAAGACCCTTTCCTCCATGCATCCAAAACAACCACAAAACGTTTTGGCTATACATACATTTCACATACACAGTTACCAGGATGCAATATGGCTTACAATATTAGGTCCTGGTTGTCCAATTTAAAAATCAATGTCTCTAGGTAGTTTTTATAGTATCTTAGTTTCAGACAGGTGTCTATAACTTGTATATCTGATGAACATATGAAAATGTATTTGGTGGCTCTGTATATCACATGACACTTTAAAGTGTCATTTCACCTTGTTCCAGCTTTGCCCCATCACACGCAATAGTTTCACACCAACTTATTATATTATGACTAAAACGTCAGTATGAAGTACTGCTGCCAAACATCATGATAGCATCATAGATAGCTTAGCATAACGGCATTGTGATTGAAAAAAATTGAGCTGCCCATGATTTGTTTGGACAGTTGTTCATAAAAAAACACATATGGCAGCCATGCTATAGGCGACTACATTTTGTACATTGCAATTTGGTTTACTTCATTAAATTAAACCTGTTAATAAATTAAAGTGAATCTAGCAAGTCCAAAGCCCCGACCAGAGACCCTAGGGAGCACAATTATCCAATGGCTGCTTTCATCACCTCAACTGGGGCTCTGCCATGCCCTACTATGATCCCTGCAAGCAATGCGGTAAGCATAACTAACCAACAGACCTGTACACATTGCTGCTGCATATTGAGCACCCCATTTCCCGAGGCTTGCAGGGTGCTTAAAGTGTATGGAGTCCCTCAATATGAACGTCTGTTCATTCCTTCCTGATTGTTATAATTCGTTTTTTAAGCCCTAAAGGAGAGTTCATTCACCCAAAACATGTTGGCTATATTGGATGCTCCTGTTCAATATACTTCCAAGCGAGACAATTATTTTTCACTCCTCTTCCTGTAATGAACCTAGCAAACAAAAGAAGCCGAGAAGAACTCATCGCTAGAGTCCTAGAGAGAAATGAACCTTCTGATGTATCCATCCAGCAAAAACTGGAATATTGCCTGTGAATTGTATTCCCATAGCTTTCATATAGAACTCTGTATTATGTGTGTCCTGGATATTGTGATGATGATATCCTTTTCCTGACACCATAGATAGAAGAGATGAAAAAGCGGATGATCTGGGAAGACAGTCTGAAATTTGTCACAATCCACAATCTGGAGTACAGCCTGGGGCTTCACAGTTATGAGGTTGGAATGAACCATCTGGCAGACATGGTAAGAACGTGTCTCCAACTTTGTTTTGCTTTTCAGTAATTTGTGGACAGATCACTGGAAGATATAATTAGGGTGTATTACGGATATTAAACTATTTAAACACCCAATATTGAGTAGGTTCCCCTTTTGCCACCAAAACAGTCCTGACCCATCAAGGCATGGACTCCACCAGACCTCTGAAGGTATGCTGTGGTATCTGGCACCAAGCCACCAGTAGCAGATCCTTTATGCCCTGTAAGTTGTGGCCTCCATGTATCAGACTTGATTTTCCAGCACATTCCCCAAATGCTCAATTACTTATTGACAGCACCCAAGGAGGTACTCTGAATGCCCCACCCTTGGTACATCACTATGGATGGGTGAAAGCACACAAAAATAAACATAATTGCTCATAAACACAAGAAAAAAAAGTGAGGAAGACCACCTTAGCTTGGCTCAAAGCAAGCAAGCCTTCTAAAAGTGAAAATATAAAGCTCCAGGATATTATTGAAGTTATTCTTATCTTTTCATTCCAGACAGCTGAGGAAGTGGTGGCCACAATGGCAGGCTTTAAGGCTCCGGAGATCACAGAATTGAACTACACAGGGGGATTATCTAAATGGGATGTTAAAGCTCCAGATTCAATTGACTGGAGAACTAAGGGCTGTATCACAAATGTGAAGAACCAGGTATGTCACATTTACAGAAGTTGCCCATTTTAGACTTGTACCCACTTCCTAATCCTACATGGGGTACAGTAAGATCCCAGTCACTCTCACCTCTCAAACACTGTTGTGTGTCTTTGTTTGGAAGGTGTATGAAAAACACATTGAGGGCTTAGCTATTTTATTATGGAAGTTAAAAGACAACAAACCAACACATTTCTAGGGGTTATAGGTTGGCACCTTCACCGTTGGTCTTTGAGGCCCCTTCGTGTTACAGAGCTTCCTACCTACATTGTGCCCTACAGCATGGACTTATTTTCACACTAAGAAACTAAACTAATTTTAGATCCAGTGCCTCTCATCTACAATTGTGCATACATTTTTTTGGTATGCTAAGAGTTAAGAACACCTATTGCCACATTATAGCTGAATAGGTATGATATTATTAGCTGCACTGCAGCAATTTTACCTGATGGGCTTTAGAAAAGCATGACACCAGAGAATGTTCATTATTATTATACAGTATTTATATAGCGCCAACAGTTTGTGCAGCGCTTTACAATATAAGGAAGACATTACAATCACAATACAATTCAAGACAAGATAGGAGCTTACAATCTAAAAGGGAGGGGCAAGTGATACATGAGGAGGTAGCTGTGTGGGGATGAAGTGTTTGAGAACGTGATGGTTGAGTGGTTAGGTTGAGGTGGGATAGGCTTCCCTGAAGAGATGAGTCTTTAGGGAACACCTAAAGGCAGTCAAGGTGGGAGACAGACGGACAGGTTGGAGTAAAGAGTTCCAGAGGATGGGAGACACTCTACAGAAGTCCTGGAGGCGAGCATGGGAGGAGTTGACAAGGGAGCTGGCAAGCAGGAGGTCTTGGGATGAGCGGAGGGGAAGGTTAGGGTGATACTTTGAGGAAAATGCTGAAACATACAACAGCATTACCAGGAACCATTAGGCAGATTAGCCCAGGTGATTGTATACAGTTTTATTTATTGCTTCAGCTCAAATCTATGTAGTTCGATGGTGAAATTATAGCTAATTAGCCTACAAACATCAGGTGCTCATAATAATCTGGCCACTCAGTGTATATGCATGCAAAGTGTACTTTGAAAACTGTGACCTGTGGTGACCTGGGGTTTTCAACACTACCTCACTTTGTTCCAGTGTTGTGTATAAGACCTCTTCTCTTACATGGAGCTGGCATTGAGAATAATGGAAATACCTGACATGGTCACTTTAATAAAGTCGAAGTTACATAAAAACATTTTATTTTTCAGTAAAGTTGGGGAAGATTAGAATCTGTTTCAGGTTTATCTTCCTGTATGTGACCCCATTGGAAAGATTCACTCTCACTTTCTTGTCCTGTTGCCAACAGTCACCAGGCAAAAAAGTTGTCACCAGTTGAGGAGAAATCTTCCATAGGTCAAAAAATAGGGGGAGATTTCTTGCTGTGTCTCCGGGATAGGAAATAAAGTTAAAGCTCCTCAATGGGATTGAGACAGAAAAAAAAATTTCATTCCCTATTCTGCCCACAACAAGAAAAGTTATTTCCTGCATTTTCATAAATTATTTTGTTAGATATTTTCATGACAAAACTTTAAGCAATTTTGCAGAAGACTCCATGATATGTTGTATTATTTCTTTCATGTTGAATATAATTTGAGCTATATTTCTAACAACTCTGTTGAGATACCGTAAGATGCTTCCAGTTGGTGGCCTGTGATCTTAAAGGCATACATTCAGAATGTATCTGATTCTCAGCATTGTACATATTGTAGGGATCATGTGGCTCTTGTTGGACTTTTAGTACAACAGGCTCTCTGGAATGCCAAATTATGCTGAAGACAGGAAAGCTGCAGTCACTGAGTGAGCAGCAGCTTGTGGATTGCACTGAGAGCTATGGAAACCATGGATGTAAAGGAGGATGGATGGGACTGGCCTTTAAGTATATTGTTGACCATGGCCTTGCACTGGAATCCTCATACCCATACCAAGGAAAGGTAATGAAACGCATTCATCAGATTCTATCTATCTATCTATCGTTGGTCCTTGCTGCTGCACTAATGGTTCTCTGATCCCAGGCCAGCATGTTGATGCACCCCCAGGGGTGTGTCCAGGGCCTGGATGACCCATAGGAGAGGGCGGAGCCATCTTGGGCAGAGCACACTATAGTGGGTAGGGAGAGGGGGTACAAAGATGTACCCCACTGTCACAGCGCACTTATCTGCACTACCAATCACACTCTACTCCTCTTCCCCTGCCTTGCCGCTATTACCACAAACACATCAAAATGACAGCCAGGGCTTGCTCTGTCTACACAGTAGTGGTTTTAGCCACTGCGGTGTTACTAAGCCTTCGGGAAAGTGCACCAAACATTGAGGAATACAATGTGACATTATTGTTACTTCATATTTACATTCATATGCAGCTCAGGGGTGACCATTGATCTGCATATGATGTCATTTAAAGCAACCCCATCAGTAAAATAACAAATAATTAATTAAATGTGTTCTTCTTCAACCTCTTATTAAGGGGGAAACCTTTTGGAAAACCCATTAATATTGATTTTCTCCATTTACCAGGTGGGCCCCTGCTCATCTGCTGCTAATGCTGCTACATGCAGAGCTTTTGAGATATTGCCATTTGGGAATGAACTAAAGCTTCAGCAAGTGGTGGGAACCGTGGGACCCGTCTCTGTGGCAATAGATGTTCTCAACGGTCCTTCCAACTCTACAAGACAGGTGTCTATAAAGTATCCATACCCAGCGTACAAGTCAAAAAAGTGTCAGGCTCGGTTCGCATATGTTATGTGTGTTATGGCACCTGTTAAAAAGGATACATGAATTTGGCGCAAAGCACCGCCATTGGCAATGCAGAGGCACTGTGAGACTGGAGTGTCCATACTAGACACTCCGTCCTCAGTGTAGCTCAGTAACTTTGAGCCGATAAAATCACAGGCTCAGCATTGCTGAACTCTCTACCCAGCCGCTGCAACTTTCGCACAGGCAGGTGCAGCGGCCAAAGACTTTTGCTGTGAGTGGGCAGAGGCTGATGGGAAACTCAGAGAGACTGGTTCCCCATTAGGTCTGCCTGCCTAGTGATTCACTGCAGCCAATGGGTGGATTCCATAACCAATAGCCAGCCTGCTATTGCCTATGCAATTTGCCCATTGCCTGTTGTCAATCAATAGTAGAGTTTACCTGATGGGAAACTAGTCCCCCTGCGTCACTAGTTGTTAAGGGTGTTGGCGGCTTTGGAGCCATATTTGGGTAATGATGTCAGCCAGCATCCCCAACCCCTTTGCTTACATTCAACTGCCCACTGGAGAAATTCCTGTTAATGAACATATTTTATGCTGTATGCATGTAAATGTCTGTTAACGTCTGACGTCATGTAAATGTCTGTTAAGCATACAGTGCAGATGCACTCTATTGGAGCCATCTGCATCCTAGCAACCGATAGAGGACATTAGCGCCATAAAAAAAATACTAAAACTAATAAAACAAAAAGTTTCCATTGGGCTTTAAACTATGAGGTGAGTGCTTTTCACTCATCCTCATAGTTCTAGCCGACCTGTGACAATGAGACTGTCACAGGTCGGCTCAGTAGATCGGGAAGTGAGGGAACACATACCGGCGTTCGCTTACTTCTCGATCTTGTCACTGCACAGGGGAGGGACTGGATTCCCCCCTCCCTGCTGTGATCCTCCAGCACTGACTTGTGGAACGGACGGGGAGGGTACAGCTGGATCTGCCTCTAGAAAGGCAGAGCCAGCTGTCACTCACGCAGCTGGGCGGATCCAGACAGTATTGTCAGGATCCGTTTCAGCTGCGGCGTCTCAGTATACCGCGAGATACAGCTCACGGTATACTGAACTTAGGGTGACGGGAGGACGCTAGTTTGTGTCCTCCCGTTACCCTTAGGAGAACTATGGGGAAAAGACCTGACCCCATAATTCTCCTTTAAGTAATCATCCATACCATTTATTTCCTGTCAGATAGGCTCTTGCACTATATAGGTGTTGGTAGATCTTAAGGCGATCGTACAGTTAGACTGTAACATATATAGCCGTCTTAAGAGGGATATGTTTAAAACCAGCTGTCTGTTAATAGAACATGCCGGCCAAGAAAGGAAAGGGTTGCAGTGCAACTATCACAAATGGGCCCTCTCTTCCTGGATAAAGTGCAAGTGACTGTTGTTGTATTCCTGCTGTACATTTAAGTACACTATATGGCTAAAAGTTTCCAGGGTCCTGATCATTACACTTATATGAGCTTGTTGGTAACCCCATTCCAAAACCATGGGTATTAATATGGAGTTGCTGGTCCCCACCACCACCTTTGCAGCTATAACAGTACCCACGCTCCTGGGAAGGTAAAGACCTTTATTCAAGATGTTGGGAGTGTGCCTGTGGGAATTTGTGCCCATTCAGCCAGAAGAGCATTTGTGAGGTCAGGTACTGATGTTGGGTGAGAAGATCAGGCTCACAGTCACCATTCCAATTAATAGCAAAGCTGTTTAGTAGGCTTGAGGGTCAGGGATCTGTGGAGGCCACGAGTTCCCCCACACCACACTCATCAAACCATGTCTTTATGGAGCTGGCTTTGTGAACTTTCATGGTGGAACAGAAAAGAGTCTTCCTCAAACTGACACACAAAGTTGGATGCACACCATTGCCTAAAACGTCTTTGTATGCTGCGGCATTAACAGTCCCCTTTACTGGAAACTCCTAAAAACTCAACTTGCAGGGGTTGTCCACATGCTTTTGTCCATGTTGTGTACCAATATTTTTTTTTAACTTCTAATTAGTGTGCACAGGAGGATTGAGCTGATCTTTTTTTTTTTATAAACTTTCTTTTTGTGCTAGGCGTGTACTATGACCCTAAATGCCGTGTACGGAAGATTAACCATGCAGTACTGGCAGCTGGATACGGTACAGAAAATGGAGCTGCCTACTGGCTGGTTAAAAACAGGTAATAGGTTTCAGGGATAAAAGAGGAAAACATTCAAATGAGGACTCCAGAAGTAGTATTTGTGGCAATGATGACCTCATATAGGCACTAGATTCCATATGATCCTTTAGCCATTGTAGGAAAGATATATACAAGTAGATTCAGCAACTCCAACTATTACCTTTCATCAGACATGACTATCCCGCCTACCCTACTCTCTGAAATACAGCAAAGGTAAGAGCAGTCCTAAAATACTGTAGATACTTTGACCCATGTGGAAATGTTTTTTAGGTCAGTCATGCAACTGCGTAGGCATTTGGTCACATGATGTCTGCTAAGGGGTGAATCAGAGTTTAGAATGGTGGTGCATGACTACAATATTTAAATGGGAGCTCCACTTTAAAAGTAGTATTCTGCTAGAGTTCTGTAGAGAATTACACACGTCATTACACACATCATTTTTTTGCCACTGAATGGAACCGAGAACGCAGGAATTTCCGATGTTCCTTGGCTTCATCTAGTGGTGGGAATGCCTAGCAAACAGCATTCGCACAGAGTGTAGCTGGGCAGAAGATTTATCAAGTGGCTCCTAACTGTGTGACAAAATTCTGCACTTAACTTGTAGGGTTGCACCGATACCGATACTAGTATCAGTGCCGATACCTAGTATTTGGGCGACCCCAATGCTTCAATACCTTCCCGATATCGGAACTTCTGGAACGGACCGGCAGTGCCTTAGGGGAACATAGAGCCGGCTTCTCAATCAATCAGATTGGCCGGGAAGCCAGCTCCATGCTGACTGGCTGGGAAGCTGGCTTCCTGGCCAATCAGCATCGAGCTGGCCGAACAGCCGGCTCGATGTCGATTGGCTGGGAATACGGCTTTCAAGCCGATCAGCATGGAGCCGTCTTCCTAGACAATCAGGAAGCCGGGTCAGTACTCCATGCTGAGCGCCATTTTTGCATGCAAGAAAAATAAGCATTGTAGGCAACGATGAGTTACAGCCGCCCAAATCACCCCCTAGAAAGTCAACAGTCGGCTTAGGAAATTTAAAGAAACTCACAGATAGTTGCTAAGCCTAACCTTTGCTCTTAGCATGTACCTATTAAAAGTAGAACCATGACCTCCCATTAAAAACAAATATGTGCTGTTCCTCTTAAGTATAAGTGCATCTGCATTTACAGTTCCGCTGCAAAGTCCCACAAATACCCATTGATCCTGCCAGTAAAGTCTACCTGTTGATGCTACCCTGCACATTGTCGACCTCTGCTTCTACCCAACCATTCACTGGTCTCCCCCTAGGGCACTATCTCCACGTTGTAGACTCCTAGTTCCCCATTCATACCCCGATAGGGCGATCCTGAGGACCGTGACCTGATATCAGCATGCAGTGAAACCCATCTCCACCATCAGGAGCTCTGGTGAAAACTGTGTTGGTGCTTAGACTCCACATCTCGGGTAAGCCATCATCTGCACCTGGGGTGAGCCATAAACAGTAGATTTTTTTTTTGTCCTCAGACCTATTGGTGCTAGCTCCAAGCTTGCTGCCCTGAAATGAACCCTATATACCCAACATAGTCATCTTCAGGATGTAAAAGCATATGTTTCCTTAGCTAAAAACCTGATAAGACATCTGAAATCTGTAGTTCTGCAAACACAGCCAGAGTTTTAAAAAGGTTTGCATAAGTGAGGGTTAGAAAGTAACTGTGTGCATGAGCATTAACACTTCTGTAATATTATAATATACTGTGATGGTTATTATTTTTGTTGCTGCAACGCAGTGGTCCGTAGTAGTGTACGGACTATGCTAACAGATCTCCTGCTGCCTGTGCTTCATTTACAAACATTTGGTTGAATAGTCACAGATAAACACTGCAGATCGCCAGTGGCCCCATCTTCTGTAGTTATGCCCCTAGCACCAGGTCTGTTGTTTAAACACCAGAAGAAAAATGTGGCCCCTGGAAAAAAAAAAAGCTGCAGGATTAAAGTACACATACCTGCAGCAGCTTCCATTGCACCCTCTACATCTGAATGGCAAGATGTGCTGAACTGGCAAATCCCTGCACTTAAGCTTAGAACATCCCCCCACCCTTTCCCCTAACACACACATTCCTATTGGCCAGTGAGAAAGTCCATCATGATAATAGGACAATAGAAATGTATGTGAGGAATCTGTACCCACCAGACGTTCTGCCCAATCAAGACGACCCTGAGTTCAGGTATTTGGGCAAGTTGTTTTTTTTAAAGTAAAAGTGTCAACGCATTTCGCATAAAAAAAACACAAAAAAAAAAGAATGAATAACTTTCATGAACAAGTAAAAATTCTCATAAAATTATATTATTTCATATAGTATACACATAAAACACTTTACACAAAAAGGAAAGCTTTGAAGAAACCAGAGAGGACAAAGGAAAGCCAAGAGTAAATGTGTTTGTCCTGTTTAAAAGTGTGCAACGTAATACAAGATGGATAATCCGTGTCTATCTTGTCTACCGTCAAACATGATACATGTCACAGATCATTAAAAGTGAAGCTTGCGCTGGCCAGGGGCTGAAAGGTCTCCCTGATTACGTTACGTGACTATTGGCCTGTGAGGAGTTCTGACAGAAAACAGGTCTATGATCCGGTCTATCAAAGCAACAACACAACTGTCCTAATGTCGCGCTACGGTTGGTACGGTCAACTATGCTTGGATCCCTTTCACGTAACTATCTATGGTTTTCCTATTTTACAACAGGATTTTAACCTCAGCCTGTGCATGCATCCAAGTTAAAAGATAAAAAAATCCTACGTTCCGTCCATTTCATATAACGCTTAGTTGAACTAACACTGTGTAGAGGTGATTGATTCCGAGAAGTGCTTAAAAAGGTGGAGATTGTAATATTTCTACAATAAAAACAAAAGGCAGCCAGCTTAAAGCCCTGCTGAAATGACAGGAATAGATATATGTGGTCACTTAGGGGCTGATGTATAAATGTAAAGGATGGACACCGTTTGCCTGATGAAGGGGATCCTGTGAGACCCCGAAACGTTGTATAGAGTGTTTTACTTGCAACTAGTACCTTAATAAACACGTACTGAACTTGCTTTGGAGTGCTGGTGTCCATCCTTTACTTATATTTTGTCAGAAGCCACCCGCTGACCCCCACCCTCCATTTTTGGAGCAGCGGCTCTGAGTGCTATGGGTGCACACGGACTGTATCCTGATGTATAATTGTGATGCACAGCGTATAGCTGGGCGAATGCCATTTGCATGGCATTCCAACCACCAGAGGGATCCGAGGTGCTCAGGAAGTTCCTATGCACCTCGGCTCCGTCTAGGACAGGGAATGGCATGTAAACAGCATTCGCCTGGCTGTACGCTAAGCAGAACGTTTCAGCCCTATAGGCTTTGTACTTACAACATCTGTTTACCTAGTCCTACCTTCACTTTCACATTACAGAAGTTGAGAAGAGGGTATAAGAATGCTTATCCTTCCCATTAGTCACCTGAGTTAGACCCATTGTTCCCTGTAATGTAACATATCTGGTTAGACGCTTCTGGTTCCTCCCTGATGGTTTATGCGCGCCACAGGATGACACCCCCCACCAGTTGGGAGTTTCAGGGTCAGCCAAATCACCCATAGTTCCAGAATGTTGATGGGAAAATGAGCTTCCTCTACCATTCCCTGCAGCGACAGGGTGCCCAAGTCAGCTAACGATCTCTCAGCATTAACCCCTTCTGTGGTAAACCAAAGGAAAGCATAAGTCACCTGAGTTAGACCCGCTATTCCCTGTAATGTAACTTATCTGGTCAGACACAAGTCTGTGTGTGCACACTTATGCTGAGGGGTGTGCCTGTTACTCAGCTCTTCCAGCACAGAGCACTGCAGTGCGAGGGCTGGAAAAAAGCTCATTTAAAGCGTCTCCTAGCAAACGTCAGTCACAAACCAAAACATACAGAGGTTCGGGACTATAAAGTGACAAAAAAGGTGAAATTTCAACCGGGCTTTAAGGTTTCCTAAACCAGACTCTCAAAGACAGTTCAGATAGCGTAGCACGACGGTTGCTTGCAAAAACGCAGAAGAGATTTTGAAGAAGTAACTGAAATACATCACAACAACCCGTTTCGGGGTATTTCTATAAAACGATGTGAAATAAGATGTTTTAACCTGCATCTTAAATCAGGATTTTTTTGGCATCTTTCTACAGGCCCAGGAAATGTTAGAGTCCATTTTTTTTTTCCAGACACTTTTGTTTTTAGCTAAGGTGCAAGACAATGATATAGCCACTTGTAGGCCAAAGCGTTAAATTAATTATCGAATAAGCAGAACGGGGCGGACATTCGATGTCTCGCCCCATATAGTCATTTTAGCCCACCATGGGTAGAGAATGCCTCAGGTAGTAGTAAAGATATTTATATTTAGGTTTTTTCTCCATTTCCTGTCCTGACATTTTTCGTTTAAAAAAGGCACAGACTACAACTGTGATTATCCTATGCAAAATGTATCCCTGATCGATCCTAAAATGATAGATTTTTAGGGTCACAGCACTAGAAAAAAAATGAAATGTGTTCAGGCTGACAAGTATTGAGGTGTGCTTCGTGTTCCTGGGAAGAAGGTGAAGTATAAACTGGTGGCACAACATGAGATTTAAAGCTGGTGAGGGCCGGAGAGCTTCATGTTGACGTCTCCTGAGTTCACAAGGAAGGCAGTTTTGTGATGTCCTGTGCGTCTTCCTCCCAAGCTCTGGATTTGAGGTCCTTCTCGATTTTCCACTCTTCTTACCATAAATGGTAATCAATTCCTAAACGCTCGCTGAGGTTGAGAAATGAGTGGCCTTCACCAAGGACGGGAGGAAGTTCAGTCTATAGGCATCTGGGTTTCAATTTTGTGTGCTAGAAACAACAAATTTTCTACTCCACAAAGGACTGGAACATGTTGAGCTCGGAAAACTCTTCGCCGTTGTAGCTCGAGGTCTGGTCTCCCAGGATGGAGAGCATGTCCTGCGTAAAAAAAAAAAAAAAAACTAAAAATGGGGAAAACGGAACAAATGTCCTCTAA
>NW_017306688.1:312899-343097 GCF_000935625.1 Nanorana parkeri | reverse complement strand
GGGTGCCTGTCCCCCTGGATCGAAAGCATGCTCCAGGTAAAAAAAAAAAAAAAAGCAAACATTGTGAAAATGGACAAGACTTCCTCTAAGGCAGATGTAAAAGACTGAGCAGCTTTATGGTCTCATAAGCTGTATTAGTGAAAGCGCTTAAGGTAGAACTCACCGGGAAAACTTCTGTTTGGGGAGCTTGTTGCTGGACGTGTGTGTCTGTGGTGCTCGGCCCATGGTGTTGACTCTGCCACGTAGGCCAAACTCCTACTGCATCGGCCGCCCGTGTTTGGAATGGAACCCGCGACTGTCCGACATCTGTAGGTACAAAGACAAGGCAACGTTACACTATTAAAATACATTTTAGCTGACATGCTCATGGCTAAATAAGTGAAAGCCTCAACTGCCATCTTGGTAAGTCAGCCTGTGTAGAAATATGATTTTTTTATGTCATATTATTTTCTTGAAGATATAAGGTGGAAGAAGTTCAAAGAGAAGATTGCTTCCGTTCTTGCATAAAATTCAAAAATGTGTTTAATTGCAAAGTTACAAATAATGACAAGATATGGTATATCTTACAGAATGAATCTATAAGATGTTTGATGATTACAAAATATAGTATATCTTACAACAGAAGTCTATAAGATGCTTAAGAAACGTGTCTTTAGTTTGTAAGTAAAAAAAATAGTCCTAACACGTGTTTGTCTTCTGTGTGATTGTGGGGGTGTATGTCTGTGGGAGATTGTGGGGGTGTGTGTGTGTATCTCTGTGTGAGGCTGTGTGTGTGTGTGTGTGTGTGTGTCTGTGTCCCTTGAAGGATCATTCCCCGTCCTTATATTCATGCTCTTACTTTAAAAGGAGAACTATGGGGTTAAGGCTTTTCCCCATAGATCTCCTTAGGGTAACGGGAGGACACAAACTAGCGTCCTCCTGTCACCCTAGGCTCAGTATAATGCGAGCTGTAGCTCGCAGTATACCGAGACGCCGCAGTATACCGCGAGCTGTTGCTCGCGGTATACTGAGACGCCACAGCTAAAGCGGATCCCGACAATTATGTCTGGATCCGCCCAGCTGCGTGAGATACAGCTGGCTCTGCCTATCTAGAGGCAGAGCCAGGTGTACCCGCCCCATCCCCTGTCCGTTCCGCCAGTCAGCGCTGGCAGATCGGAGCGGGGAGAGGGGAATCCAGCCCCTCCCCTGTCACAGCAGAGAGCCGTGACAGGATCGAGAGGTGAGCGAACACCGGTATGTGTTCGCTCACCTCCGGATCTACTGAGCCGACCTGTGACAGTCTCATTGTCACAGGTCGGCTAGAACTATGAGGTGAGTGAAAAGCACTCACCTCATACTTCTCCTTTAAAATAACCTTTAGGCTCTTTACCTTAAAAGTAATTCACAATTAGCATAAGGGAGTTCCATACTCTTTGTCCTAAGTCATGTGTTTTCCTTCAATCCCATTTTGGGCATACCTAACAACTGTTTCAAACTATACTTGGGTCTGCTTGTCGAACTTACTGATTGATTACGATTTGTAAACTCAAAATCTGCAGCACAGTCAAAACTGCACCTCCAAACTTGGATAGATTAAAATATAGAAAATCAATCATCATCTGGGTTTACATACATATTTCACTATATGTGATTTCATGGTTTTAACAGCCTGCCATTGCTGAAAAGGCACACCTATGGGTAGAAGATAATATGCACCCAATCAGATGCTTTTTTTCCAACAGGATCAGTCCAACCAGCACTGGCTTGTTATTTATAGCTCATAGGGACTCTGCTGTGAGATCTCCTTGATGATCTGAGTATCCATACCTTGCCACTACTCTTGCACTCTTTATTATATGAAATAAATTACAAATCCATTTATATCGGTTTCAACAAATGAGCAGACCTGAGAAAGCAAGAGGAAACATATCATCGTCAAAGTTTTGGAGGAATACAGGAAACTCAGATGGTTTAGCTGCCCATCATCTACCGGGAATAAAAAAAACTATATCTCACTTGCCGCAGTGCAACACTAACAGGGTTATTCACAAAAGGGTGAAGAGTTTGGAGAAGGTAGGAGAAGTGAACAATCTAGGACTACGCAGCTTAACTGGAAAATTAGCTAAATTTTCCCAAATCGGCTATTTTGGCTTAGATTGTTCACTTCTCCTGCCTTCTTCAAACTCTTCACCCATAAGCGGTGGGTGTCAAAGCAGGCATCACCAGAACATACCCCTAGTGCCTTAGAATTTCTCTGCACGTGCCCTGGGGGCCCCCCAAAAGTCTTGAGCTTAAACAACACTTCTACTGCATTACAAAACACCATACAGGTGCCTCTCACTGGCCTCCATCATTGTGGTATATAGCAGGCATGCTTAAGACATATCTTTCTAAAAAGTGAAAATGCACTTTGATTTGGAGAGGCCCCCAAGGTGCAGTGCAGAGGATATTTAAGCTACTAGCTGCATGTGAGGTTTTTAGAGACACAGCTGACTGTTACTTGTTTTCTATATGACAGGTGCACTTTAAATAGTAACTCTTAGACGGTCTTGCATTAGCCAAACCAAGGACTCTAGTAAGCTAGACACACATTGGTCAGGTCTCCTCAAAATTCAATCATCTGAGATACGACCTGATGCTTGTGACTGGCTTTCGTGGATGTGATAAATTTGTTATATGTGAAAACTGCTGCAGGATCCTCTGTTATGAAACAAACTCTCCCCAGCTTTGACCATCTGTAGAGAATCAGTGGCACCAGGTACAAGTGCACTGGGATATAGCATGCATGACAGGATGGCCACACAGAAGCATTGGCTTACCAAAGCTGTTGGTTCTGCTGGCTAGGTTAGGGTAGGCAACACCGGCTGGAGAGGATGTGGAACTCTGGGAGGACAATGGGCTGAAGTTGGAAGGTGTTGCCGAGAAGTTGCCCATACCAAATGAAGGAGACTGGGTCTTTGGTGCCTGCTGAGAAGAACACAATGATATCTCATATTACTGTCTGCAAACACATCAGGTAAATACCAACTTGGCCAAAGACAGAGAATGAAAAAATCCCTCCGTGGAAGAAATACTGTATATACTCGAGTATAAGCCGAGGGGGGGAAATAATGCAGCTAATGGTAGATAGATACCAATAAAATGACATTAATATTTATTTAAAAGAAAAATAACCTAGCTCTGTAAGTGGAAAAGGGGGTACAGGGCTACATACAGATCATTTAATACATTCATGTTAGTATAATTGTAAATGTATTGTCTGCACTGTATTAGCAGTATATACTCTATATAGAGTATATACTGCTAATACAGTGCAGACAATACATTTACAATGATCCTCTGCTAACATGAATGGGTTAAATGATCCATAGTACAGGGCTACATATCATGTACTACGGATCATTTAACCCATTCATGTTAGCAGAGGATCATTGTAAATGTATTGTCTGCACTGTATTAGCAGTATATACTCTATATAGAGTATATACTGCTAATACAGTGCAGACAATACATAATTGGTTACTGTAATAAATCCCCCCAAATCTCCCCTCACTTACTGTGATTCACTGTGCCGGAGCAGGGACGAGTCAGCGGCGCGCTGGTCCAGTGGGAGGAGCTCCAGGTGGGGTTGTAATTATCGGGCAGGCACCTCTAGTCAGCTAAATTAGGACCCCACCTGGAGCTCCTCCCACTGGACCAGCGCGCCGCTGACTCGTCCCTGCTCCGGCACAGTGAATCACAGTAAGTGAGGGGAGATTTGGGGGGATTTATTACAGTAACCAATTATGTATTGTCTGCACTGTATTAGCAGTATATACTCTATATAGAGTATATACTGCTAATACAGTGCAGACAATACATTTACAATTATACTAACATGAATGTATTAAATGATCTGTATGTAGCCCTGTACCCCCTTTTCCACTTACAGAGCTAGGTTATTTTTCTTTTAAATAAATATTAATGTCATTTTATTGGTATCTATCTACCATTAGCTGCATTATTTCCCCCCCTCGGCTTATATTCGGGACGGCTTATACTCGAGTATATACGGTAAGACAAACACAGTGCATGTTGTTGGAGAATTCAAATTCATTGCCCCCATGCATAAAAAGGGCATGAACAATCAATGTCAGCTCTATCACTGTAAACTAGAAATTGAACCTATGCCTACACATTATACTACCAAGCCTGACCACCCAATGCAGGGCTGGACAAATGCCAGGAACCAGGTAGCCATTGCTCCTTATAAAGTAGAGCCGCCATCTAACTTTTGAGGGCTTTCTCTTGTCTTCAATGGAGCTCCTAAAAAAAAATCCTGCTTGCTCTTGGACTGGACAGACCGGCTCCTGAATTCCATATTAATTTGTCCTTGGTGTAATCACACTACAGAGACTTTTATAAGCTACAGGGAGAACTTGTTGGAATAAAGCCAACACAGATATGTGCTTAAAGCGAACCTGTCATTTTGTGTGACAGGGAAGTACCAAAAACATAGGGACACTAAGACTCAACTATACTGTGGTTTGAAGGACACACACTGCCTACCATCTACCATTTCAATGTGGAAGCTGCTCTATTGATTGCTGAGGTTCTGGCAATGTATCATCGGATTGGGATAGGTCAGCAGAGGTCTCAATACCGGGGTACAAGGATACCAGGAAGTGCACGTCTAGGTTTTGGGGCTTGCAAGAGAGCCAAAGGAGCATCATGCAGCTCAGAAACTATGGACAGGGACCCTTTGGTGCTGACTTTATAAGTCTGGTTTATTAGGATTACATAAATGAAACATTTTTGTTTAATAGGTTTTACTGTACGTGGAGCTGCTGCAAACATTCACTTTAGCCTGTAGGTACAGCATAATGAGAAAACTGCTGGAAAAAACTCTTTTACAATCAAAAGAAAGCCAATAGCTAAAACATTAGCAGGGCAGAGGCTGACCAAACTTAACAGCAGCAAAGAAAAGAGAGGTCACCAACCTGAACACCTGGATAACAAGAATGAACAGAACTACATGTGTATAGAGCAGCACAAAATACATTTGGGAGCAGTAATGGTTTTCCATACCTGTGCTGTGAATGATGGCCTTGTGCCTGAGCTCCAGTTGGTGCCGGTGACTTGTGTGGGGCTTGTGTGCCGTGATATCTGAGCCAGGATCTGCCCAGCAGAAACGGGCTGCTGGATTATGTTGGCTGGAGACCCCATTCCACTATTCCTACAATGACAAGGAACATAATAATCAATAGGATTTTATTACTCCTTTTCTTGAAGTCCGCTGAAGGACCCAGGAAGTCTGAGACTTTTGGGTTATACTGCTGCCTACAGTGGCAAACAAACAAAATTGTGGGCCAGCCCAGGACAGACGCCCCCAACCCCCAGCATGCATCAGGTTTGTAACAAACCAGCAGCTGCTGGAACCGCAAGAAAAAAAAAATACTCGGTGTATAAAAGAAGATGCGATTTGCTTCCCATGTGAAAGTGTTGCTTGGGGTCAAAGAGTCCTCAGCCCCTGTGTACACCCCCACTGGAAGGATTGAGTTTACACAGGGTTGGCTTAGTCTCAGCAGCTGAACAAAGATGAGCACAAGCAAAGGAAGCCTGAGCATGTGCTCCTAGGGAAGGGGGCATTTAAGTAAACTAGGGATGCACTGAAATTGAATTTTTAGACTGAAACCAAAACTCAAAATGTTGTCAGGCCGAAACCGAAAATTACTTTTTTTCCACCCAACCTTATAAAACTTTTTTACAATTATTTTATTTGCATTTATTATTCTTTTTTTTACTTTACTGTAAGGGGCTCTGTGGACATACCAGGGGTCTAAACAGACCCCCTGCTTTTATCCTTTTAAAGTAGAAAAAAAGTGTGGAGCCCTAAATCTCTTTCTGCAGCCCCTGTTATGAATGAACAGGAAGCCTTTATAATGAGCGCTCCTGTCTATTCACAAACTGTGGATTTAGTATGAGTTACTATGCCAAGTAACAGGTTCTCTTTAAGGACGAGACAAAAACTGACATTTGTAAAATCCTCATATAGGTTCGATTTCATTCCACAATGACAATGTAGTGAGGAATAACTTTTCAACATGTACAATGCTATGATGTGTATTAATTATCCTGGTCCTTCACTGAGGTCATACCGTACAATGCATTATGGGCATCCGATAGCAAACCCGACTTACCTAAAGCTATCCACGGTACGAGGGGCTGGGGTGAAAGTGCTGGCTTGTTGGAAAAGTTGCTGGTTGCCAGGAACGCCACTGGTGTTGAGTACTTTGTTCTGGTCTGTTATGGGAAAGATGACATGTCTTAAAAATTCAGCCTACTAAAACAAGGCATGTCAGTTTTGCAATTCTTGTAATTCCTATAGAAGCCTCGGATGGAACCTGTTCATCTTGGACAGTGCATGAGCTAGTTCTCTCTACCTGAATCTGCGGCATCTGACACAGGAACATTAGTAGGGTCTTGGTAGGTCTCACCAGGGCTCTGTGGGGTTTAACCAAGACTAGTGAGACCCCACAGTGCCCAAGTGAGACCCCCAGAGAGCCCTGGTGAGACCCCACTGAACCCTACTTTAACCAGGGCTCTGTGGGGTCTCACCAGAGCTCTGAGGGGTCTCACCAGGCTGGTGAAATTGCACATAGCCATGGTGGGACCCCATAGAGCCCTGGTGAGACCCTACGGAGCCCTGGTGCTGGTGAGACCCTACAGAGTCCGGGTTTAACCAGGGCAGTGTGGGATCTCACCAGGGCTCTAACCAGGCTGGCGAGACCCCCACATAGCTCTGGTGAGACCCTACAGAGCCCTGGTTAAAGCAGGGCTTGGTAGGGTCTCACCAGGGCTCTGTGGGGTTTAACCAAGACTAGTGAGACCCCACTGAACCCTACTTTAACCAGGGCTACGTCAGTGCTACAGTTTGAATTTAAAACGTATTTGTGTGAAGTGTGAAGTTAAGTCATGGATTGAACAGAAATATGAACAATTATAAAATACTTTATTATTTCATAATAAAGTAATTATAAAATAATTTCTTTGTGTTTATTTGATTCCTATTCAAGAGAATTACTTTATATATAGTCAATATAGGCACAGAGGTAAATTTTTTTAACATTTTCTAATGGTGGTGTGCCTCGTGATTTTTCATGAAAAAAGTGTGCCTTTGCACAAAAAAGGTTGAAAAACACTGCATTAGATCATGTCCTCACAAGTTGGAACTGTGTCAAAGAAATGGCACACTGATCTCCCTCCGTTCAAGGTACACAGACCCGCCGTGGTAGTCCCAGTCCCACCTGGGGGACAGTGGAGCCTGGTGTAACTGGCAGCGGCGGTGGAGGGGGACGGACGGACACACTCCCCAGCACCATACAAGTGATCAGGCGGCTCTATAGCTGGCCAAACCCTTGTATGTGACAGCCTGGCACCGGTTGTAAAAAATGATACCAAGATCTTGATATAACCGCTTTAGTTTACTGCCGTTTATAAAACATATTGCGGCGCTGAAGCAGTTAAAACCATTTAGCTTATTCATGCTGTGTCTGTGCTTTAAATATCTATGACCAGGGAGTGTAGATCCATACCCCATTGCAGGAAGGCTTCAATGGGATCTAAAGCTGGCCATACACAGATCGAACTTCATCCATTGCCTGCTAAATTGGGTGAGATTTGACCTGTGGGTTGCCCTGCTGGCACTATCCGGCTCTACAAAAGTAAAATTTTCAATCCAAGGAGCTGGGTGGAAAATTGTCGGCTGGACAGTGACTGCAGCCAATCAGATGTAGTCAATGTTGGGATATTCTCATAGCGATGGGTACCGGGTGCCAGAATACAATAGCCGGTGAGGGAGATTCCTCCATCCACACTCTTTGGCTGAACAAGAAACTTCTTGGGGTGTATGACCAGCTTAAGTCCCATAGTTATCAAGGGGATATGATATCAAGTCCACCTAGAACTGTTTATAGTTATTGGTGGATGAACTACCCTTGGCTTCTTATATCGCTGGGAGTCAAACAGCAAGATCCTGTCACTAGAGTTTCAAGCTCTGCCGCTCCTCCACCATGCAGTCTCACCTCCTCTGCTGCAGTAGGGAGACCCTTAAGCCTCCAGCTCCTTCTCATGCCTGCATGGTAATGAAGAATATATACTGCCAAGCTGCTCCGTGACCCACCTGAGTTGATGCCACTGAAGATTTCTGCAAACCTGGGATCTCTCTCCTGTCCGTACAGGGAATCCGACTTCTCCATGGATTTGCTGTGGTCAGGAACTGCTGATGCCACTGGCTGAACTGGAACCTGATTGGACAAAAAAAAAGAGATGAGTTCAACCAGAGGTTCTAGGTCACAGGAAACAGTCACATACCACCTGTTGTTGGAGTGGAAGCATTATTCAGGTTCACATACTCTCTCCACCCAGAGCCCTCTCTATGGAGCAGTGTTGTCACACTAGCACAGGAAGTACATGGGGTCTAGGATTACAGAACACCTCCCCTTCTCCTTATCCCAATTAAGAGGTGTTCTGTAGTCCAATGGTTAATGATAGCAGTCAGCAAAAGCACAGGACATTTTCAGCTCTTTAGATTTCTGGTAGGATCAATACTGACTCCAGTGCAAGAAGAAGTGATGTGTGGCTGGATTTGTGACTGCATTGCATGGGGACAAGGGCAGAACAGAGGGAGGATGTCATCAATCAGCTATTTCACCTTCACTGTCTAATATGCAGGCTAAGGCAGGCCCCAGTCCAGGTTGTAACGGTCAACTGCAATGTAGTCTGCAGTACAAGCCGGGGCTTGACTATGCTGTATGGCAGGGGAGCTAGGATCTCAAGTATGGCTCTACAGAATTAAAATTGTGAATAGGTGTTTCAGCCATGTATAGAGCTGCTTGCTTGAAGTTCAGCTTTATAGCGATGGAATGGTTTTTTTCACCCCATATTTTTAGCTATATGTGTAAATAATCTCAGTGTGTGTCCTGTGTGTCCTGTTGATAATGACATACACTGGATCTACCTTCTGCTTTGCTGCTCCTTCTCACACCACAGGTCTATGACCAGCGGACTCATTAAAAAAAACCGCACCCACAGTGTAGCTGATATCTTGTATCGGGGGAGGCAACGACGGTACTCCAGCTGCTGTAGAACTACAAGGCCCATGAGACTTTGCAAGACTCTGAAAACTACAGGCATGACTCCCAGAAGCAAAGACACAATGGGATTTGTAGTTTCACCACAGCTGGAGTGCTACCACCACTGGTCTAAAGCCTCAGACGCGCTTGCTGTGTTTGCAGATTTTAATGTTGCCCGGAGCATTTCTTCTTGGCTGTCAGACACTTTCGGTTCTCCTGAACCGAAGGGGTCCTGGTGCCGAAGCTAGCCGAAGGATCGGCCGAAGCTACGGCCAGATCCTTCGGCAGCTTTGTGAATAGACCCCTAAGTCTCAACAATCCATGTAAAACCCAATCAAATACATACAGCATATTATAAGAAACTGGCAACACTGGGCATTGCAATGAAGCTGTCAGTAGGATTGATATATGGAGCGTGACTCACCTGTGTATGGTTGTATGTACCCAGATTATCTCGGCTGCTTACAACATCTAGCTCTGCTTGCGGCGGAGGCTGTTGTCTGCGCAGATGAAAAAGAACAATTATTACATAATAATCTTTTAATGTTTACATGTCTGGAGCTCATATAATAAGCTTTGTCATGTAGATGTTGGGCTCACTCTGAAAAAAGTAAAGCCCATTCAAAATGCTGTGTTGCGGTAACGCACGTGTTGACGTGACCATTGCCAAAACACCCTTTAACCCCTTCATGACTGAGCTAGGTACAGTGTACGTGGCCAGTCATATAGCCACTTTGTGACGGGACGTACACTGTACGTCTCCCGTCACGAAGGGGTTAGCACATATTACATGCGTTAGCAAATTGTGGTGCTATTCATATTAAATGACACCCCAATGTACGAAGGCAGTGGTTCTCAACCTAAGGACCCACATTTGTCCTTGGTCATTAAGTCGTGACCGAAGTTGCACTGCAATGGAATGCACAGCATTACGTTCCGATGTGGGTGATAGAACTGTGGGTGGGAGATGCATTTGGGGTGTCATTTAAATTAATGGCAATTCACTGCACCATTCAGGTGCCATCTTATGGTAATCGAATGGTACTGTGCGATTAACGCATTGTACTAGTATGAATGGGCCACACACACACACACACACACACACACACTGTAGAGGTGCCAGAAGCCAGAATGTGACATCACTCCGGTCCAGGCACTTCTACAGGACACGCAAGGGAGCTGTAAGCAATCCACATATGGAGGGAGCCATAGCCCTAGCCCACCCCACCTTAAGCTGACACTCAGCATCAGGCAACATATTTTGAATGGCTGCTCGGCGCAAGAACTGACAGTGCTAGGGAAAGGCTGAGGAGCCTCTCACCTAGAAAAGTAGAAGGCATGTGGTGACCCACTGAAGACAGGGTCACGACCCACTAGTTGAGAACCAAGGTACTAAGGCGAAGCACACTGTGACGTAAAGTAATGCGCTGCAATGCATTGCTGTTTTCTGCATTGCAGCGTTTTGGACATTTTGTTGCATTGGCAGCCCACTTATATGAATGGGTTGCCATAAAGCCCCACTCCAGGATAATATTAACCAATCTCACCTAACCAATCCTTAACTTGTGAATTTACACTCACCGAGGTCCGGCATCCGCGTCCCTTGTCAGTGCTCTTTCTGAGTGTGGGGGACCACTAACCCATTGATGCTAGTTCCCTACATTCCCCTTGTGCTGACCTCTCTCCTTCTGGATATTGAAAGGACCCTGCCGCTGGAGAGCCAATTGGAAGTGTCCACATCATGCAGGCTGTGATGTGGACACCCAAAAATGGACCCTGCCTAATGTAAACAAAGGAAGTGGGAAGACCTGCACTAGACTGTCACGTAACAGCAACTTTAGGCAAGTAAAAATAGCATTCAAGGGGGAAGGGGGTTAACACTATCCTGGAAATCAGCTTTAATGCAACCATGTTAATGCACACAAGCCTGCACAATAATGCAACGCAATAGGATGCCAAGGTGTGAATGGGCTCTAATGTGCAAAGTAAAGACCCGCAGAGCAACCAGATTCCAGTTTAATTAGAAACAACGGGTGTCTTCTGCTAGTGACAACCTTCTAAAAATGCGAGTTGGCTGTTAAGCGGACTCTCCGGCTTCAATACTTTCTAAGTCACTGACCTGGACCATGTATATGTACGCAGTGCAGGAGGGTCACAAGTCCTTAGTTTTTCCAGGTCACCGACTCAAAAGTACTGACACCAGATCAGCGCAACAGGCATTTTCCAACGGTAGTCAGCAGTGGCCATCTCGATGTTCTTAAGAGGTTTCTACTAGGGATGCACAGATATCGTTTTTTAGGTAACAAGTACCGATATGTATATTTCGGTACTCGCGGATACAGGAGTACCGATACTGGTACTTCTGCTAGCATGGAGGCAGCTTCCCAGGCAATCAGGAAGCCGGGTGGACGGTAATGATTGCCCGGGAAGCCTGCTCGATGTGGATTGGCCCGGGAAGCTGGCTCAATGCTGTTTAGCTGATTAATCCGGGAAGCCAGAAATCAGGAAGCTGGGTGGCTGGTCACTGCCTGCCGCCGGCTTCCTGATTGGCCAGGAAACCGACTCCATGTTCCCTCCAAATTTCCCTCTGACTGGAAGTTCTGGTATCCGAGCATTTGAGCAAGTACGAGTACTCACCCAAATACCGATACTAGTATCGGTGCATCCCTAGTTTTTACTGATGCAGACTTTGCACCTCAATAGCAAGTTCAACTTTTCTACTTTGCCCACTACTTGCTAAAACGCTGCAAAAAAATCACTAATCAGGACCGAGTGGTGATCAAGTAACAACGTCTTGAAGTCCTGAAGTACTGTGAGCCCGGCCTGAGTGATGATGCGCCCCCCGGGGTGGGTGACCATGACAGGATGGGCTCACAGGAATTGGCAGAATGTCAGTGTCGTTCAGACCAGAAGAGGTCCCCCGGTGCTGGACTGGGGAGTAAGTTGGGGACATCGCTGAAGCGTGGAGAGGCTGAGCAGACATTGGCAATATTTTCCTTTTATATGGGCAGTGGGGAAGGGGGACCCGGGTTAAACCCAAGACATTTCTGGAGGGGAATGTATTAGTTGCTATGACAGATGTATTTTACCCCTTGACCTGCACTCCTCTCTCCTATTTTTGTACTTTAAAAAGCTTCACAAGCAGCATAAGAGCTCCAGGGATCTGGGCAATGAAATAACCAAGTTCTTATTCTGCTAACAGAGAGCTATTGATGAGGTTAAGCACAATGCATCTGGTATGCCAGGGCACCAGCTGACAGATAGTGAAGAGTATCAGAATGTCAGAGAAGAATGTAAACTACATTCCAGGCTAATGTAGATAACACAACCCCAGCACTGCTAAAACATAACACTAGGTGGCAGCAAAACCCAACCCTTCTGTTAAAGCGGACCTTTACCCCCTTTCACAAAAAAATCCCATCAGCATGATGCAACGCTGCACGCTGATATGAAATAATCTAACATTCATTAGTTAAGCAAACATGCTTTGCTTTTATTAACAATTACTGTTTATTTCACTTTCTGGATGAGTGAGGCACTGGTGATGTAGCCTCATCGATGAATCCTGGGAAGGCTACATCACCAGTGCCTTCCTGTTAAATCTTTTCTGTAACCTGCAAAATCTGACAATAGGTGACAATAGGTGACAATATAAGGCCTCTAACCTGGCGGCAAGCTGTCCCGGGCCCATTTCCAGAGGGTGGGCAATACTCTGACTCAGTGGAGGTCTCTGCATAGTACTGGAGAGAGCAGGTCGCGACTCCTGACTGGTGTTCCTAGGAAAAAGGACAAAGGTGTGTAAGCAATTTTCAGCAAGAGAGGAATCTACCCGTCCTAAAAGGCTGCGCTCGTAAGATATTATATAAAGTGTGAAACATTTTACAGCTACATTAATTACCGCAGATCTCCAGCTTATAACCCTCTGCCCCTGGTCAATGTGCACCCCTTTATATTTATTTTTGTTCCCTGGAAATACTTTAAATCTCACTAAGAATTTGAGGTCATGTGACCACCTCAGACACATGGAGGAACTTTTAGCGATCTGGCTGAGGGTGAAGAGCACAGTTGCACAATACTCTAAGTTTAGTGACGTGTGCACTGATTAAACATGTCCAAACAGGAAGTCACTCGCACTCCAATGCAATGCTAAGTCAATCTTGTTTATTGACTAGAAATAGTGTAGCATTTTCAACAAGATTGACTGGCATTGCATTGGAGTGCGAGTGACTTCCGGTTTAGACTTGTGTTTTGCGGAGGCATCTGCTGTCACTGCCGCACCCACCCTGTTGTACCTGGGCTTCCATCTTGTTAGGAGTGTGATGGGATACAGGTTTTTTCACTGATTAAACATGTCACAGTTGGCATTACACCTCTAGGCTGATGGTGGCTTGCTGCAGTGTAGCATACAGGCACAGCAGAGAAGAGAGTGCAGCCACTTATAACACCCACTGGCAGCAACACTGGTGTCATAACATCACCGCTGTAGTCTGGATATGACAACCTGGCTGCGCAGGTAGAGGCCATGTAATGCTGGGCATCATGTCGTGTAATGTTGGTTGGGGGAGCTAGCGATGCTTGGTACGGCGGGGATGGAAGGTGCTGGCATCTCGTCCAGCTCACTGGCATCACTGATTGCCTTATCTCCTGGTTCCTCCCACCGGCTCATACATCAATACAAGATGCACAAGCCGGCAGGAGGAACCACTGCATGTAGTGGGGGGCAGCAGGTATTCTACACACTCTATGGTTGTATACTTGCAAGCGTCTGGAAAGCAGCATTGTGGCAGTGTTTCCACACACACTACTCTAGAAGGGTATACACACAACCTCATTTTTTTACTGGTATGAGTTCTATCAGTTTTGTACTGACAGGGTCACTTTAAGCAGTAGCCCAAATTACATTTTTCTTTTACAAGTACACGTATGTCTGCTTCTACCTATCCACATATAAGTTATAGGCAGGGTGGAGCAGAGCTTCATACAGAACTTTTATATATGCCAAAACCTTCCCAACCGAACAAAGATGGCATCTATCACCTCTTCCTTCCCCCTTTGCAAAACGATAACCTTTACAAAGTGACAGGTACTCTTCCCACCAGACCCATTAAATGATGCAGGATAGCAATCGGATTCTGCTAGTAGATCTACTTACTTCACGTTAGTGTTTGTGCAGATGATATACTCGATTTCATCAGAGTACGGGTTCTGAAAGGTGAATGAGCTGGTTCTCATCAGCAGCCACTCGTGGTTTTTGGACCGGAACCGAAACATGACGGACAGCACCTGGCCTTTTAATTTCACTACCTTGAAAGAGAAAAAGAATTAGGAGCCTAGCGCATCTTAAAGAACAATACCAAGCAAGACATTACAAAACAAAAAAACAAAATCAGTGAACTACCGGCATCACCAGCAGATACGTTCTGGGATCACTGGGCTACAGACAAAGGGGAAGGCTGTGGAATGAGGCACTACAGCAATGTGCAGATGAAAAACCTGTACTTTGCCCATGCAAGGCAAAGCTAAGCTTCACTTTAATGTCTGACTTTACTGCTCATACCCTTGCCTTCATTTTGCTTCACTTTCCATGTGCTAAGAGTCATAGTTGGTACTTTGGGGTACAGTGCATAATGTGATTCATTCTCCTTCCTCCCATATAAGAAAGCTGGTGCTTGGAAACTGTCAGCTCAAGCGTCCTTACACTAGGGCACAGAGAGAGTCCTCAGCCGTGTGCATACTTCGGCACAGATCCATTCAGAACTTACTCAGGGATTCTGCTAAGCCCCCCCGCCGATAAAGGTAGCAGCAAGTGAATGATGGGAAAAGAACTGTAATATGCTTTGGCGACCAGCTATAAAGTTGACCCTTTTGCTTAGTAGTAGGGATGCACCGATATAGCGGCCACCGAAACATATCGGACAAAAATTGCACTTTTGGCTAAATGCTGAAAGTGCCATTTTTCTGCCGATACAGCGGTGCATCCGTGTATTCTCTCCTCCCTGCTGGGCGCTGCTATGTGTCCCAGCGGGGCCGAGTGCTGCGGGAGGAGAGCGCTGTGAGCTCTCCTCCTTTTATTATTTCCCCAAAGTGAAAAATAAAAATAATTTAATACAAATAAATAAAATATAAAAGAATGTTAAAGTTTATAAATATAAATTAAAATATATTTTAAAAAATTTGTAAAAATTTCTAATTTTTAAAAGTTAGAAAAAAACAAAAACATTTTCCGTTTGCGCCAGACATTTGTTTTCATTTCGGTTTTTGTTTTTAAAATTTTAATTTCAGTGCACCTCTACTTAGTCCTAAATGGGCAAAGTAGAGCTTCATTTAAAAAGCACTGTCATATGCCATTCTGTGGATTGTTTGTTACGATTTATCCCTATACTTTTATGCTTCTGATTGTATCTTATGTGTGCTGTTTGGAAAATAAAGAATTTATTTAAAAAAAAAGCACTGTCACTTGCATAATTCACAGCAAAGTGACAGCGTCTTCATAAAGCGGCCCACTGACCTACTGACCTGAATGGCTAGAGTGACAGCGTCTCGTAAAGTATTCAGCAATTAGGTTGTACTTTCTCTATACTTCTAAAGGTTTCATTTTCAGTTCTGTCTGGAGCGCTCAATGAATTTGAACTATCCTGTCTCACATACAAATCAAACATATCTAGCTATGCATCATTACATGTAAAGAATCATATTTAAATTTATTACCTGCTGAAAACTGTCTCTTAGAAGCTGCTGGTCTTCTGGGTGGGCAAACTCCACTATGTCCTTCCCTAGGAGTTCCTAAAGAGAAGATAACACTTATCAGAATGGGAACATTTACTGTGAGCTCCAAGCAAACTAATATAAATCAGGGGTAGGCAACCTTGACCCTCCAGCTGCACTGAAACCACAAATCCATCATGCCTCTGCCTTTGGGAGACATCACTGTGACTGTCAAAGTCTTGCTATGCCTCTTGGGACGTGTAGTGCCACAACAGCTGGAGTGCCGAGGTTCTACCACGGTTCTATACTAACATAGGCTCGTCACATCCATCCAAGCTCTACAACACCAGAAGAAATATAATTGGGGGGATTCTTCTAATGGGGATTTTTTTTTGCAAATGTCTAATTGGGGATTTCCCTTCACTTGAGAGATTTGCTGCATAGGAGCCCATTTATATTCTGCCTTTTATCACATACTTTGATTGCATGAAAATTCAAGGTCCACTTTATTGACAGCCGCCCACCCCTGAAATAAAAAGAATAAATCTTACAAAAAAGGTGCCAAAATGTGGACATTGTAAAAAAAATACATTTTAAAACCTTACCACAGATTCTGGCCTCTATCCAGTTCCTGAGGTGTCATGGAGGTCACTGTGCCTCCCAGGAAAGCATTATCGTGGCATTTTAAGCACCCAGATTAAGTCTGTTTGAAGTGTACTTAAAGAAGAACTCATGGAATATCACTAACTCGCAGTGGGGCTACTCTAACACTGCAAGGGGCTTGTTTTGTCTAGGGAAGCGGTTCCCAGCCTGGGATACAAGTACCCTATACTCTCAGAGGTCCTTGTCAGCACATTTAGGGGCACAAGAAAATATTTTTGCAATGGCAGGGGGGGAATCGGAGACTAAGTGTGGAGAAGGTCTGCAGAGTAATCCTGCGGCTGCATTTTCCAATGCTCATTCTATAGTTCCAGCTGCCAACACCTAAGTTAGTCCCCAGCTGAGTGATGTGCCCTTTGTTTCTCTTAAGTGGAAGGAGACCTAGATCCGGGGAATTCAGTGTCAAAGACCACACTCCAAAGAGACCTCCAGATAACACTAGGCACACCACCATAATATGGCATATCCCAATAACCCCCAACCCCAGCCTCCCAGCTCCCTCCTTCCTCCCACTGACATTGGCATTTGAGCCCCTCCTAATGTTTGTGCAATGTGGCCATACCTGCCATTCAGCGCGGTATGCTACATGCCTCACTATTAGCCCCACTAAGGGGTACAGTTTATACAAATTGACTGCCAAGGGGTAAAAAAAAGAAGGGTTGCGAACCACTGGTCTAGGGGGCTAAAATAAAGCAGATATAGTCACCTGATCCTCGCTCCCGCCAAGCTGCTAGGCCCACAGCATCTTCTCCCCTGGGCTCTGGCGGTTCAAGGATCGCTGACATCATCATGTCAGATGCAGGTCCACAAACCTGCATTAGACGTGAGGATGCCAAGAGGCGATCCATAACCGGAGCGGAGGGGGAAAGGGGTGAGTGCTGTAAGCCTGCGGGATCAAGGACCAGATGAGCAAAACTACTTTATTTGAGCCCCTAGAAGAAGTGAGCACTTAACCATTGCAGTGCAGAGGTAACACCCACTGCAAGGATAAGTTTGTAATTTGTATGTAATGTAGCATAAAACACCAAATGTAGGAGCAATACCCAGAGACTAGATGACCGATGACCTGTCTTAAACACAACAACCTGTGCAGAAACACACCGACTCAATCATGTATCTACTCACCTGTGGTTGGTAGCCCACTGTGGAGGCACACCGATGGTCAACAAATGTGAACATGCCAGTCACGTTGTGTCGGGAGATAAACTCTATTGGCTGGCATAGGCTATTCATATCTGTACAGTTAGGAGAGCTTGTGACCTGTAACAAAAAAAACCCCCAACAGCTATTACTTCAGGATTAACATTCACCTACACCCAGTTGGGGTCCCTCCACAAAGCAATCCAACAACTCAAAGTGTTTTGTGAACAGTGGGAGAATGTATCAGTGTCTATGGTGCTTGGCAGATTGAGGTTTGACCATTCTAACACATTGATTCCTATAGGGCAGGGGTAGGCAAACTCCGACCCCATCGTGCCTCTGGGAGTCATGCCTGTGGCTGTCTGAGTCTTACAATGCCTAATGGGATTTGTAGTTGCACCACCGCTGGAGGGCTGGGGTTTTGCCTACCCCTGGTGTAGACAATCAATATAGTTCAGGTGTGACAACAGATTTCTTATCAACCTAGCAATTGAACTTTCTGGACTTGCGAAACTTTGAGGGGCTCTCGTCTTTTTTTAACTTAAAATATAAATATAGAAATTCAACTTAGTCCCATCGCTACCCGTGGCCATTGAAGCCTAGATGCCCAGACCCGATTTAGCAGCTTCAGTATGAGTTAACATGCCATTAACCTTATGACTAGTCTGCCTACCTAAATAATTGTTACATAATATTTTAAGGGCGCATAGGGGTCTATTAAGGGCGCATAGGGGTCTATTAAGGACGCATAGGGGTCTATTAAGGACGCATAGGGGTCTATTAAGGACGCATAGGGGTCTATTATAAACAAATTGCAGAGGCATTTGCATTGCGAATCTCTGTGAACATACGTCCTGTGCAGATAGAGGCAACAATGAACTAATATACAGGTGAAACTCGAATATCTCGGCGGTGTGGCTTCTACATATTTTTGGCCAAAAGTTTGTGCAACTAAAACCTCTGATTTTAACGCATACTGTTGACAGGGCAATTTGTTTGGTTGCAGGCTAGCTGGCAGGTGAGCTGGGGATTTTCTGTGTTTTTGTATTGTTGTAAGCCTTCCCAATGTGCACCCTGCCGTAAAGGCCGGTTATAGATTCATGCAGGTACCATGTTTTTTCTGCTGAGATACAGCACTTTGGGAACATCAAACTTCTTTTGCAATGACCTTTTGAGGCTTTCCCTCCTTACACACAATGTAATACCGCACTATGGCCTCTAGATGGAGCTGAGGAGCATAGGAAAGAAGTATTTATTTGCTATGCTCCTCATGTCCATCTAGTGGCCATAATGCAGTATTACATTGTATTCCACCTGAAAAAAAAACACTCTAAAATCGTTCCTTTTTGCCTCTAGTCGCAGAAAACAAGTGTTCACGGAGATTTGCAGGGCCAATGGTTCTGCGGATTATTTATAAAACACCCTATAGGGCTACTATTTGGAACTCCGCTTATTTAACTTGGCATGCTCATTTTTTTTTTTTAATAGTATTAGACAATCACTCCAAAAACAACTTACCTGCAACCTGCCAATGGCCACAAGGCAGAACTTGTTACTCTGCCCGGTTTCCTGGTCGTCATCTGGTAATGAAACACCTAAACACAATTGAACAGAATTTTATCCAGCTTCCAGTGCCAATTAAGAAGCAACATAATAAAACACTTAGGCCCCATGCACGCAGCAATGAAAATGCATGCCTCCAGGTACATTTGGAGCTCATTTCTAAAACGCACCTGGAAGCATGTACTTCTTTGCTATGGCTGAATGCAAACCTTGATTGGCACATTAGTACATTGTCTAGCTGCAGTTGCACAAACTAGAATTTTCTGTGTCGCAGGAGTGTTTCGCCTGATGTTACGCAGCTACAGTAAATGTGCCTAAAGGAATGTAAATGCAACTAAACCCAGGAACATTTAAACGCAGGAAAAAGCGATCTGGGAAGCATAAAAGTTGTTTATATTTCCCTGCTTTTCTCCTGTATTTTAAAGCAGGTGGCCCATGTGGCTCGATAGTCCTTGCCAACCTCCAACACTTCCAGGAGTGTAGGAACCTTTTGCAGCCTGACAGCAGCAGTTGACCTAACCCTGCAATGATGTCACCAGGGCTCTTAGCCACTGCCTGGGAAATCTTGTATACATAAAGCCTGAAAAAGCTGCCTGTGCTGGGTGTTAGAATTGGCACACTCTCAGGTGTCACTAGGAATATAGCAGGCACGTTCTGCACACAGCCTCTGCTCTAGGATTATGGAAGATTACCAAGCACGAGGTTTCCCAGGCAGCGGCCAGTAGCCCGGATGACATGACAGAATTGGAGCAGCTGCTCGCAGTCAGGTTGAGAAAGCCTCTGACGCTTTTTTTAAAGCTAGCCAAACATGCTTTGAAATCACTCGATTATCTCATCACACTAAACAGCATGGATGGGGAATCTGCTCTGCCGGCTATTGTATTCAGACAGCCAATACAAGCGGCTGTCTGCAGACCTGAACAGCGACTGTGCATTAAGGAAAACTGCTGACTGCAACTGCATCCAATGAAAAATTGGATGCAGTTGCAGTCAGCAGACAGTTTCCCACCAGGCTCCTTTCATTTTTAGTCAAAGTTTGTCGAGCTGCTCGGTGCCGACAGGAACACCCCCAATTTCAGCCCATTCAGCAGGAATCGGCCAAAGATTTAGCCATTTAGGAAGCCAGAGCCTGTATTGACCATGGCTCTTCTGGAACTCTGTTCCAAGGTGTTCCTCTCCGGTGCAAGCTTTCTGCCGAGAGACTTCTCAGCATCATAGAGCCTGAACCATCCAACTACGGTGACATATTCCGGCACTCGTGCCACTCCGTGTCCCTGTGCCATCCAGCAGCCCTGGGATCGGAGGTGCAAGGAAGGCTGCCCTCGTCAACTCAGACTACACCAAGGTATGCGACAGTATGGCTTCCATGTGTCAGAGGATGAAGACAGCTACAGAGATGTATAGACAAACAGGAAATTCATTTCAGAATAAAAGGAGCTCCGGTAAGTGCCGCTTTCACACATTCTAATTAAATATCCAGCCTGCGTAGAGAAATCTGGTGACAGGGTCACTTTATTGTCCATGCATAAGGCTGTCCATCAATCGAACCTGTAGGCACACATCTCCAGCGTCCAATGGGAAATCTGTCTCCTTGGATTGCCTCTTTTACACAGACAAGTTTCCTGTCTTAATCTAGTTTACAATAAAAAGTCTGATACATAGAAGTAACCTTATATGATAAAATTCTGTTTCTATTGATTAGGAGAAAACATTTGGCTGATAGCTACAAAGGGAAAAACGTCTCTGCCTAATGGGAAATCTGTCACCGGCCAAGAGAGAATCTGTTCTTTAAATAAATCTTCCACAAAACGGCTATCACTTCTGTCTGAAGATGGCTAAGGCTGCTTAAGGCAGAAACGCATCACCGGATGCCTATGTATTGATGTATGGAGAGTATAGATAGTTTGGAGGAATAACGAATGCCGGCAACTTTTCTTGATTCCAGAGTTGGATGTATTTGAACAGGTTTGGGGTGAACAAATGGATGTAGACTTTCCACCTTTGCAGAGGTATTTAAAAAAAAAAAACATATGCCAGCAATGTACACCGAGTTTACATGAGGCAGGCATATGCAGTTGCTTTATATGAACACAAAAACTCATGTTTTTTGTCAGCTTTCCACTTCATATCCTCATGCAAATGGTTGCCTCTATGCTTTGCAAGCAATGTGTGAATTTTAAAAGTTCTCCACCTCCCCACCCCCTATACATTAGTATTCTTAGTGGCAACTCCCCCTCCCAGGATAGTGTATTTGGTGCAAAGGCAGAGCTGGTGTTTAGTGATCGTGTTACAATGAATAACAGGGAGGGGGCGAGAGCCGTTTATAGTCTGCTTTACATCTGACCCTGGTGTCAGACTGAGTTTCCTGTGGTGAACATTTTGAATTTCTAAGATTCAGGCCTAATAAAAACTGCATTAAAATATGAAGAAAGCCTGCAATGCGAGTCATGAAAATGTGCACATGTATACATCACTGCACCTCTTCATTACCACAATACATGCTAATCACCTACAAAAAGGTGGAAATGGACTTTAAGGCTAAGTTTCTGCTTCATGTTACACCCATATTTAGGGTCTAACATGAACCATGATCATATAGCAACCCCCCCCCCCTTCCTTAATTACCTGAATTGCGGGGTTCTTCTACCTACAGGCTGCTGCTGTTGACTGAATTTAGCGCGGCTGTGCGTGGTTCCTCCAACACGCCTGTGTCACCCATTCACAGATCCTCTGACAGGATCTGTGAATGGAGAAACTAGAAATCCGATAAGCTACCATCGCGGAGCCACTTCTAATGTCAATATAATATAAATGTGGTGATGTCACCACACTTCTTCCTGTTATCATTCTTTTTCCTGTCCCTGTTACTACCTCAGCATGGACAGAAGGAACTGTCAGTAAGCGCCAGAGCATTGTATCCACGATGTACTGATCTTGATTGCAATGCTTTACTGGCACCAATGCAAAAAATAACTGCACATATTTTCTTTTATGAAGCAGTGTGCATGTTTTATTTTTCTGCAAAGGGTGGAATTATCCTTTAAGGAACGCAGAGTTCCAAGCAATTCAGTAGCAGGTTCTTTTAAAAAAATATGTTGCCTACTCTGATGTCCTAAGAATACTGGTCACCTGTCTCTATCATTGAGTTGCCAAACCAGACCAAGCATGCAGCAGGTGAACTTATAACTCCCCATTTCCCTAATTAAAATTAAAGCGGAACTTTAGTCAAAAAACGAAAATATATGTAAACACTGGACTGTAGATCCCTATGCAGTGCAGTAAGCAAAGAAATGTACCTTATAGAAGATAATCAGATTTATTCTTTACACATCCGCAGGACTCTCCAAGTCCCGGCACCAGAAGAATGCCAAGAATGAGAAGGTCTCCCAGGTCAGCAGAGCAGGGAGAAGTTACCTGGAGATCCTGGTCTGCCGAAGTCATTCGCGGATATCTCAGGACCTCGGACGGCTTGTGCAGCATTTTTGGCCAGTGTAGGAGACAGAAAGCAGGAGCACTACAGGTAAGACAAACAGAGGCACTGCAGCAGAGACATACAGAGGAGGCACAACAGCAGAGACAGTGCAGAAGGGACATGCAACAGGGTTGTGCTGAAGACACACAGTGAGGCAATGCAGGAGAAAGAAGCAAAGGGACAGTGTAAGGCAGACATAGATCGAGGGCAGTGCTCATAAGGCCAGGAACAATGGAAAGTGTGGGAGAGTTATCACATCACATATTATGCACAAGTAGTATGTGCAATGACCATGAAACCAGGATGTGATTGCTCTGCCTGTTTCTACGTCCGACAAACATGGCGACTTGGAACGTGTTCATGGACATACATAGCAGGACCTGAGATATATGCAGGAACACATCTTTACTAAAAATAGCATGTTTACATTACATATGCTGTATATTATTAGACTGGTATTGACTTAAGTTCCGCTTTAATTTAGTCACAAAGGGTATGTAAAATAGTGTTCTTTACTCCTACAAATAATGACAGTCTTACCTGCAGGTGGCCAAGCTTTGATATACCCTGTGCAGTGTACAACCACAAACTGTGGCTCTCCGTCCTTGGGTGGGCCCAGACCGTTTCTGAAACAGAAATTCCACATAATAAGAATAATGTGACATTGTTACAAAATGGGTGACAAGCAATACAAACCACGAAGGACTTACCTGCATCTGTTCCTCATAAAACTCAGCCTGTTCATGGAGGTCGAGTCAACAGAAGTGTTTCCGCACCTGAAGAAGGTAACATATTTCACAAACTTTAGTAAAGACCTCGATTGAATACAGGACCAACATAGAGTATGAGACCCCTCACCCCAGAGGAGTACAGTGCATTGCGATCTGAGTGGACATTGGACAGGTTGTGCAGTAGATTGACTATACAGAATATGTGGTCAGCTGAATCTAAATGATAGGATTTTTGTACTCACCATAAAAATCTTTTCTTGGAGTCCGATTATGGACACCAGAACACTTTAACCTTCGTGTTATACTGCTACCTACGGAAGGGCTGGGCACTGGCAAACGAAACTGTAGGCCAGCCCAGGATGACCCCACCTACTACCAACATACCTCAGTTTGTAACAAAGCTGTACCAAGAACATGATCATTGAGGGACACGGGTCTCAACATGGTGCATAGATTCCAAGAAAAGGATTTCATGGAGAGTACACACATTTTTTCTTGTCCATTGAGGGACACAGGCAATCATTCACCTTTGAGACATCCAAAACAGTCCAACTGAAGGCTGAGCAACATAGCAAACAATTGCAACAGGAAACTGGGGACTGGCTGCAGAGATTCATCCTATTTGTCCTGGTGACCGTTGTCACTGAGAATGAAAGAAAATCCAAAATTTTGTGTTGTCACCAGAAGAGGAAAAGATGGGAAATCTTTACGTGAGGACACTAGTTCTGGTGGCCTACTGACCACCATGGATTTCCCTCTTTTGGAGGGTTTTCCTCTCATTTCCTGCTGTAGCTCTCAGACAGGAGGTGAAGGGAAATATCCCCAATGAGACACAGATGACAAACAAAAAGAGCAGACAAGGCAAATACTCTATCTTTGCTTTTTAACCAATCACTAAATAGTTTATATACATATTTTTCATTTATTTCTATGTCTTTACAATTACATAAAAATATATATATATATATATATTATGGTATATATATATGTATGGTATATACATACCATACACACACACACATACCATACACACACTGTTATTTTACCTGGCGTTTCATTGTAAGTGTTAATATAGCTAATCCAGTCGGCAATAGAAAACATTTACCTCATCCTACAGATAAACGACCTCCGGGAACCCATACACATTCTCATAGAGGACTGCTGGCCCTCTTTTTTCACTGTGCCGGTTTTTAAGTCCAAGATACGACCTGCAGGTAAGAGGACAGTTATGTTACACAATGCCCAGGTAACAGCCACACGTGGATCATATTATTAGCACCATGGTACCTTACCTGTCATGGCATTCTCCGCTGTAGATAATTGCTCTCGCAGTTTGTCCACATCATCTTGATGGACCTGGTCGTACAATGAGCTTCCAAACCACTCCGACTGGGGCTGATTGAGAACTGGAGTCACCGAATCGGACACGTAGACAATCCGGCCCGTCTCACAGGATACCACAAACAAGAAACCATCTGCAGCCTCCAAGATCAGATGCTTCAACTCCTACACAAGAAAAATCCCAGATTAAACTTTGTGTCTTAGGCACCTTCTGAAACAATCCCATTAAATGCAGATCCAGCAGTCCGAGACTGCAAGGGAGGACACCAAGGGTCCGCCAACATTCTGGAGCATTGAGCACTGGCAGAGAGTGCCAGCTGTCAAGGGAGTGAGAAACAAGCTAAACTACACTGATCAGCCATAACATTATAACCACTGAGAGGTGAAGTGAATAACACTGGTTATCAATGGTGCCTGGAAGTGCATGAGATATATTAGGTAGCAAGCATTCATTTTGTCCTGGAAGTTGAAAGAATAGACACGTGGTAGGATTTGAGCAAATTTGACAAGGGACAAATTGCAATGGCTAGATGACTGGGTCAGAGCAACTCCAAAACGGCAGCTATTTTAGGATGTTCCCAGTCTGCAGTTGGTCAGGACCTACTAACAGTGGTCCAAGCAAGGAAAACTGGTGAACCGGCAACAGGGTCCTAGGTGGTCAAGGCTCATTGATGCACGTGGGGAGGGAAGGCTGGCCCGTGTAGTCTGATCCAATAGGAGAGCTACTGTAAATCAAAATTGCTGAAAACGTTTATGCTGGTTCTGATAGAAAGGTGTCTGAACACACAGTACATCACAGTTTGTTGCATATAGGGCTGCATAGCTGCAGACCGGTCAGGGTGCCCATGCTGACCCCTGTCCACAGGCAAAAGCGCCTACAATGAGCTTGTGAGCATATCTGACCAAGGAGCAATGGAATAAGGTGGCGTGGTCTGATGAATCACGTTTTCTTTTACATCATGTGGATGGTCAGGTACATGTGCATCACTTACCTGGGGAAGAGAGGGCACCAGAATGCACTATGGGAAGAGGGCAACCTGGCTGAGGCAGTGTGATGTTTTGAGCAACATTCTGCTGGGAAACCTAAACATTGCTGCTGATCAAGTACACCCCTTGTGGTCCGAGGAACACAAGTTTGAAGTGATGACCTGGCCTCCGAATTCTCCAGATTTCAATCCAAATGAGCACATGTGGGATGTCCATGGATCCATAGAGACCCCACCTCACAACTTGCAGGACTTAAAGGATCTGCTACTGACGACTTGGTGCTAGATACTACAGCATACCTTCAGAGGTCTAGTGGAGTCCATGACGCAATAGGTCAGGGCTATTTTGGCAGCAAAAGGGGGACCTATTTAATATCAGACAGGTGGTCATAATGTTATGGCTGATCAGTTTATATGACCTTATTCCTCATTTCCTAGGCATGACCAGATAACGTTTGTAGTAGGAAGGGGGACCCACTGTAAGAGTGAATCTTTCTTTCCCTGAAGTTCAAACATGGAGGATGTGGTTTCGCACATTACCTAGGGCTGGAGACATGAGAGATTTTCTGATCCAGCCAGAACTTTATTGGCTGACAGAATAGCTGATCGACCTGCAGCTTAAATGGAATGTTCTAAGCTACTGGTCCAGACATCCAGAGGTGAGAGTGATGCACATTATTGAGTGCTCTAATCACTTCACATATTACCTGTGACCGGCTGTAATAAAGAGGATTAAAGGATTAGACGTAGGGAAGAGCACTTCTACTATAGATAACCTCTGGACTCCATAAACTATGTAAAAGATTTAGCTGTAAGCATTTTTGTCTGAAAGGGATGGGATTGTGTGTTAAATTCAACAAGCACTATCCAAATAAAATTTATCAATCATGACCAATCAATGCCCAGTCCTCCAGACTGACATCTACCCATCATGGCATTTTGATATTTGCATAACTCCTCCCAAAAGCTCACTCTTTCCATCAACGCTGAGCGCTCTTGAGAAGAGTACCGAAGCAGAGTGCTGGGATGTTTTCAGGATGCCATGCACACCATCCTGCCGGACCCTACCACCAGCCATGATCTGCCTGCATTGCAAAGAGAAGCACAGAACCCCAGTGATGAATAGGTGATCACTGGGTCTACAATAAGGTATGGAATGAAAACAGAAAAGTTATATTCAAAAACGTAATTAACTTGATGATGAAGATGGAAAGGAGGAACCAGGTAAGGCAAACCACAAGCACATTAAACTTCAGCCTTACATTTCTAATAGAGTAGAGAAGGTTAGAACCTCTGTAGGGCTTCACTGGTGTAGGAATTAAGTTCCTTTCTTGGAAGCACTGCGTTTACAATAGCGTTTTCTGCTGCTGGCCACCAATAAAAGAGGAATTCAGGTAAAAATGGACTTTACATTGGGACAAAGGGGCAGTCTCCCCTCGCCCCCTTTTCTTTAGCACCCCCTATTGTAGGCCGGGAGCAGCTGCTGCAGAAAGAGAAGATGTATACAGACTGCTTCAAGGCTGAACTTCTCTGTATTTAAAATTCCTGTGTATGGTCAAAATAGGTACTCTGTGCCACTCATTTTTATTTTGGGTAGGCTGCAAGGACAAATAAGAATAAAGGATAAGCACTGAAAGTCTACTTGTCCATTAATTGCCTTGAAAAACACAAACTATCCCCAACTGCTCTTAACAGCTTACCTTCTTCAAAAACAAATAGAGAACCTTCATATATACAAATATGTTTTAGCGAAATGTCTGAGACAGCTGGTTGGTATACAAGTCATGACATACCTGATCAGTCAAGAAGGATGGCTTATAGGTGCCATCTGTAGGCGTATTCCCTGTGCCTCTTAAAGACTTCATATGCGACACTGCCATTCGTAAGATGGTGAGCTTGTCTGGCTTGCGAGCCAGGGCGCTGCAGGTGGGCACCATGTCGGACAATTCTGTGATGTATGCTGTCATTTTGTTTCTCCTCCTTCGCTCGATCTCGCTGTGGTTCTCCCTACAGAGGAATACAATGGAAACAGGTTACACTACATGCAAGTAGTATAAAATAAACAGGAGGAGGGGAAGATTGTTAGACTAAACCATGTCTTCTGTGTTATAGGAGGACATCATGCCATCATGCCAACCATGCATTTCAGAGAGAGGAGAAAACAAGAACAAGAGTTACAGACCAAATTCTAACCCCTAACATTAGACCTGCATAGGCTGGTCCAGGATGAGATGCCTGGCTAACCATACATACAAAATATTGAAGTACTTTACAAACACTTTTACAATCAGGTCGGCTATAGATGTGAAAGCCTCCCTTTGGCCAGGTTGCCCTCACTGCCAGATCCATCATGACCTATTTCAAACCCTTTGATTTTGCACATATAGTCCAGAATTCATGAACCTTGACTGCATTCAGCTGGGAGGTTGGCTATAGAAGTGGAAGCCTCTTAGGCCATGTTCCCTTCACTGCCAGATCCATCATGTCCCATTTCAAAACTATATTGCACATATAGCCCAGAATCCAAGAACCTTGACTGCATTCAGCTGGAAGGTTTTGGCAATCAGGTTGGCCATAGACATGGGAGCCTCACTTTGGCCATGTTGCCATCACTGCCAGACCCATCATGACCCATTTCAAACCCTTTGATTTTGCACATATAGCCTACACTCCGTTAACCCTGACTGCATTCAGCTGGAAGGTTTTAGTTCACAGATCATGATTTTTAGGTCAGAAGAACTGGGTTTGCACCAAGCTTAGGCTCATCTCTACTCTTAAAAGGAGAACTATGGGGTCCTCCCGTTACCCTAAGCTCAGTATACCGCGAGCTACAGCTCGCGGTATACTGAGACGCCGCAGCCGGATCCCGACTTAGATGACGGGATCCGCCCAACTGCGTGAGTGACAGCTGGCTCTGCCTATCTAGAGGCAGAGCCAGCTGTACCCGCCCCCTCCCCCGTCCGTTCCGCCAGTCAGCGCTGGTGGATCGGAGCGCGGAGGGGGGAATCCAGCCCCTCCCCTGTCACGGCTCACCTCCCGATCTACTGAGCCGACCTGTGACAGTCTCATTGTCACAGGTCGGCTAGAACTAGCACTCACCTCATAGTTCTCCTTTAATGTATGGATTACTATATGTATGTCACATAGTTGGGGAAAGAAGGCTAGAGCTCCATCTGCTGGGTGGACAGAAGACTACATAATATTCATTTGCAAAGAAAATGTATATTTATTTAACTACCAAAAATGAAATAGATTAATATTACCCTTCTTAGTCCTGGCTGCAATGAGTAAATACATTGTTTACAACCACTATACATTACCTTTACATTGTTATATATTACAAGTATAGTGTGTAAAATAAATGCATGTAGACAAGGCAGACATTTTTGGTCATTAACCAGCTCAGTAGTATGGCCACAGAGATTGGGCCTTTCTGTTCCTCTCACAATGCAAGTCTTCCAATCAAGTCTGACAGATTGAAAACAATGCTTTTTCTATGTCTCTATGTATAAATCCAGTTATCATGGAGAACAGTACATCTGACCAGGGCTGGTTGATAGCTAGACATAAGGGCACAACAGGAAGCTTCCTCTAGGGATGTCTCCTTTTTTTCCCAGTCCTCCTTGGAAAAGGTTGAGGAGCAAACAAGCACTTCTGGCAGCATCCATATTGATGGGTCAAGTAGCGAAAGACTCTATAGTAGAGTATAAGTTTGACTCTGCAGTGTTGTCTGGAGAAGAATCCCTTGTCCGGTATGGCCCTTAGTGCATCCTTTTTTAAAAGAAACCGCGAGTTGAAGGGAAACTAAGAGACAACATGCCCTCTGCCCCTGTCTTTAAACAGTAGTGTCCATGAGAAGTGTAGACCGGTGGCTGTTTGCTGGTCAAGGAGGCACAGACGCTCTTTGCCTTTAGACTTTGGGCCCGATAAACTATACATGGTGCAGTATATTTGTACGCACATAGTGCCCCTAATAAACCGAAAAAACCCTTAGGGACCTCGATTTATTAGGGGCACATTAAACAGTGACAGTGCATACCCACCGCACTGTCACTGTGCAGGGATGGATATAGCAAGTTATGGCAGCTTACTGTATTGCTTCTACTGCTTTCTCTCCTATGTTCAGGAAGTGATCACCAGGGGGAGAGAGAAGTGCAGGCAGCAGAGCAGAACAGAGCTCTCCATCCGGGCAGTCAATATAGGGAACCAGCTGGCTGCCTTCTAGTAAAGCAGAGGGGAGTAGGAAGCGAAGAGACAGCTTATTAAGGCTCAGTCTCCCTCTGTTAAATGTCTTTTCCAGACGTATATCACAGGGAGTTAGCCCAATGTGCAGATATGCTCGTGGTAAAAACCAGGTGCAGATCTGCAGCTAATAACTATGCTACACTGAAGCGCTTACATTAGAGTGCACCATTTATAGGGTGCAGAAACCATAACGTGTCTGATTAAAACTTTGTTGAAAGCCATTGGTACAGTCGGGGGGGGGGGGGGGGGGTGGTGGTGCGCGC
>NW_017306688.1:289717-312051 GCF_000935625.1 Nanorana parkeri | reverse complement strand
TTTCTTGTGTAAGGAAATGTCAGCTGGAGCTCTGTAAATGGATTGGCTAGCAAATAAAGCCGAGAGCACCAATGTTGGCTGAAACTAAAATGCTCTTCATGCAATATTGCCTATTAAAAAAGTAAAAGAAATTTAGAACATAAATACAAAACCATACATGTTCCCTTTAAAGCCTTAGCACGAACTATCCCAATTTACAAGGGAACACATATATTTGAGGTGGAGTTTTGCTTTAAATATGAATCCACAAAGTCAGAATGCGACTTGTTATTGAGAAGAGGAGATTATCAGCCCCAGACATAGTATAGGCGGTGGCCCAGCCGGCACACTGGAAATGCATTGTCAGCAATACAGTACAGTCATGGAAAGTTGTGTATTTAGGTCTATAGAGGAGGATTATGTTGCACTAGAAAGCAGTAACTGCATTCAGCCAGAGATTAGTTGCTCTAGTAACTCATTTTACAGCGGCTACACAGGAAAAAGAAAAAAAAAGCCCACGGGGCTGAAAAAACACAGTTTGGTTCCCTATCCATGCTAAACAGTGTGATGGAGGAATCTCCCTTGCTGGCCATTATATTCTGGTACTGCAAAGAAGTGGAATAAAAGCCCAGGACCGGCACAGGTTTGTCCTAGTGGTGTGGCTGCCCAATTAGGATGTGAAAGAGTCTGTGTAGGTGATCTGACTACCAGACAAATCCTGAGAATCTGAAATCCCTCAGAGGCGCTGGAAGGAGTCTCTTGCTATCCTTTATGATAGAACCAACTTGATTTGTAAGCAGCTCAATTGGTTATGGTTAGGCAGCACAAAGGCGCACAGTCTCCAATAGGAGGTACCTGGAGCACCTCTTTTCTGTGCTTCACTACCAGACAGGCAGCTTCTACATTCCAGATGGAGAGATCTCCTCCATCTCCTTGGTTTGTAGTGTCAAACTGCATTATTGTGAATTGAAGAGCCACACTCCCTTTAATAGTCCAGATACATTCAATGTAAGGTTATAGGGACAGTATAGAATAGCCAGCGTGTTTCGGGGGCTCATTCCAATACCCCCTTAATCAGGGCTTAGGAAGAGAGACCATGTCTCAGGACTGCGATGGCTTGAAATCAGATACCATTTTGTCCAGCTCTTTGCACACACTGGACAAATTGGTCCAATTTCAAGTCATCACAGTCCTAATACAAGTTCTCCCTTAGTATTCCCTGATGAAGGGGGTATATGTATGAACCCGCCAAAACCTGCTGGCTTTTTCAATACAATACCTAGTATTTCATTTCAATGGAGCAGTGAAGTTGCGGGAGACATTTAAAGGAAACTGCATGACTGATACACAGATTACCTTTAAGCAGCTCCCACAAAAATGGCTGAATTCGGCAGGTAGGTTTTGCATGATAAGCAACAGTTTTAGCTCGGTTCGATTCAGAGCTGTGGTTACTTACAGGCAGATTAAAAATGATCAGAAAGAGGTTATAGCCAAGTTCATTCGCACCATACATGCCGTTTAGTGTATTAAGCTGCTGAGTCTCGCATACAGGCTGTGATAAAGGGCAGGACAGAAAGAAAGATGGAAGCATCAACCGGTGCTGCTTGCAATGCTCCTGCTCCTACCTTGCAAGTCTTTCCTTATCCGCTGAACTCTGCTCATCATCTGACCTGGAAACAAAACCAACCAGCTCAGCTGAGAGGACATCTGCAAGAAGTGCTGGATTACCTCAATGTACTGCTCGCATAGTAAAGAGGAATTTTTCCATTTTTTTAATTACTTTTAATAGTTATGTGATTATCGCCAGCTTAACATACATTATCCATACAAATTAAAGAGGACTTGTCAAGTTGTCCGAAACTGTCAAGTTCGGTCTGCTTCAACAACACAAGCAGGCATTAGGAAAGGCAGAGTCTCTGGTCCAAGGTTTCAAGCCCTATTGACCATGCACCGATGTCAGCAGACTCTTCAGTGGAAGTTGGTTGAAGACTCTGCTGACCCTGCCGTACACAATGTGGAGCTGCTGTTGGACGAGAAACCCAACGCATTGGTTTTAGGTCATACAACCTGAGTGCCATGCAATCTGCCATCAACAGATGAAAGGCATCCCTCCATCCTTAGTATACCTGTCTGAAGCAGACAGCCTAGTAGTTGCTTTAGTAGGCTTGCTGTTATGAGTTATTCTGGACAAGAGGAGAAAGCTTTCTGCGAGCTATTAATGCTTTCCAGTAAACACAGCAAACATTCTAAAGTCAGAAGGTTCACTCAATTTACCCTATTCATACCCTGAATTCCATGTAATTGCCTGCAGAATAAGAACATATACCTCTAAACAAGATCAGATGAATGGAAATTGGAATGGACTTCCTTAAAGGACAAGTTTACTTACAAAAAAATAAAGAAACACAACACTAGCTCAACCTATCTAACCCAATGACCTAAGCCATACCGTATGACGGTGGTGGACAAATGAATATGGAATTCAAGAGCCAGTTGGTCTAATCCAGGAGTCAGAATGTGTTGTTTTGTTCATTAGGAGCAAACTCCATTGACCACAACTAGAGAAAACCTCAAAAACCTAGAAAATAGTTAGGAGCCAGCTGTAATTGTAAGAAACATTGGCTACCTGGGACTTATCCAGTTCTGCAGTATGGCCAAACGTTTGTGGACACCTGACCGTCACATCTTTACTTCATGGCCAGCATTATGTGGGCAGTCCTTCAAATATTGAGTTTAGGCATTTCCAGTGAAAGGTACTGTTAATGTTACAGCACACAAAGATATTTAAGACAACTGTGCTTTTCTAACCTTATGATAACAGCTTGGGGAAGGGCCTTTTCTGTTCCAAAATGCCGTTCAACAATGGGACATTACTGTACAAAAGGTGATGCGTTTGGAGCTCTGCTTTAAGCCACCAGCATGGATTTCCGAGCTAATATCTCAGTTTTGGTGGGCTAACCTATTTACGTTACTGAAATGACAATAACCTACAGCTGACAACCTTGCGTTTTTCCTCCCGAGTTTGTTTGGTGAGCTGCCATTAGCTATGGGAGCTCAGACACCACTCCGCCTGCTTTTATTTTATGCCAGAAAGGCCATTCTGCTAGTCTGGGGTAGCCCTAAGGTTCCCTCCCTGGGCAACTGGAAGTGATTGGTTGATCAAGCATTGCCCCTCTATAAAACTACATATGAGCAGCGGGGGAACCCGCTACGTTTTGCTCGCATTTGGGACCCCTGGCTCTCTTTTTCTAATACAACTGTAGATTTCATTTCAATGCACCAACTGCCTTGTGTTAAACTGGAGTTCTTGGTCCTCTCCCACATTCCATAAAGTGTACTGCAGTCAATTGCTATGTCTGAGAATACATCTCTAATATACCTGTGGATTCTCTCCTCTGCTCTGGAGTCTGTAAGCTTGTATGTTGTATGACAATTGTTCCTGGGTTATGTTGACTCGTTTTTTTTTTGGTGTTAATTTATATAACATTTGATAACACCAATAAAAAGCATCTTTAAAAAAACCAGAAAAAAAACCCTACAGCTGGGGTAGCCAAACTCCGGCCCTCCATGTGTGGTAAAACTACAAATCCCTTCATGCATCTGTCATGCCTGCGGCTGTAAGAGTCTTGCAAAACCTAATGGGATTTGTAGTTGTACCACAGCTGGAGTGCCTGAGTTTGCTTACCTCTGACCGACAGCATACGTATAAAAGAGAACACTTCCCAGTCTAAGTTCGCTACTGATGTTGCAAGTGCTGCAATTTAATACTAAGAGAATGCTTCTTACTGGAAAATAACAAAAACAGCCTCGTCACAGGCATCTGGATGGTCCGAACACATGATATTACACAACAGAATTTCTAAGCAGAGTACAGATTTACATCACCATACAAGATAAACATCCTCATGACTGGCCAAATATTCTATAGAAAAAAAAAAAGGATATTAGGGGAACAATAATGTCGGGAAACATCTTTTTTTTAAAACTACATTTTCAGGACAAAAAGGTTCCCTTTATGATGACATAAACCCAACTGCCATCAAAAAACAACTTCAAATAATGGAAAGAAACACAGCAACCAATCACAAAAAGGTTAGTGCTGTGGTGATGTCACGCCATGGATGCACTTGAGCTTGAATGTCAAACTAAAGCTGTAAAAAGATAAGTCATCAGGAAGCAAGCTAAACAAATACGAAGGAAGTCCAGCAGACGCCTCCTTCTACTTCTCTAACCACAGGAGACGTCTGCAGTATTTTGTTCCAGAATAAAAGTCGGCTTGTAAAGTTCTGCCTGCACTGCTGATAAGGATCCATCCCTATTATCCAGGTTAGGACTACTGCCTGTCGAATTTTACAGATTCCCTGCCCTTCCATTACTGATTTTATACTAACAGATTCATGTTTCCTGTCTGAGAAATGTGTAATACTGATCGATCTTCTGACAATAACCTTTGGCATGCAGGAGATGGGAATCAATTATTGGGCAAAGGTCTATGTCGGCAAAGCAGGTACAAATTAAAAAAATTGTCACCAGCACATCCGGTCAGGAGTGCGATGGGATTCTATGAAGTTTGTCAGCAAAGCAAGACAGCCTAGAAGTGAGATCTGTGTCCCTTAATGAACAACAAGAAATGGAGGGCCTATACCAGACTGGCCCTGTTTCTTTTTTTTGCCCGTGTTCAGATTCTCCTGTAGGCGTCAGTATAACCCAACAGTCATTGAATTCCGGCGTTCTTCAATGAACGCTAAAGAAAACTCATTTAAGTCTTCTGCCTGCCAACGGCACTACTAAAACCAGCCTTCATCCAGAGATGTGTGCTCACATACTGTCCTAATGACATTGATAATGGATTCACGTGGCTTGCTTGCCTGCCTGCCAAATTTAACACTGACTGCTCTGGTGACAGTGATTGATGCCAGACGACGGATTCCTGCACGAGTGTTTTGCCATCAAATGGTACCTACAGACACTGCAAACGACCACAAATCAGCTGGATTTGGCATAGACCATCTACTGCCTATTTTTATGTTCTGTGCGGTATGAGTCAGAGTTCCTGACTGGGTCTTTATTGCCGTCCACGGACTCTGTGGATCGATTTCTCAACACTTCTCATCTTGCTATGCCAGCCAGGGAACTGCTTGCTATGAAGTTTCTCCCCTCTCTCATCAACAGGGCTTGAAAAATGTGATTGTGTCTCACCAGTCAGTCAAAAATGTCACCAGTCAGCATGACCAGACTATAGCCTTGCAATTTATGTTAACATTTTTAGGGGACAGATAGAGCTTTCTTTTGGAGGTATATAATCACCACTAGGGGGGGTGTTATTTTTTTTAAACTATATAATGAAAAAAGTACCATAAATGTAAAAAAAAGCTTCCCTATGTTATGTTATAAAACATTTATTCTTACCCATATTTTTAGTAAAACATAAAATTCGGGGTCAAGGCGAGTAAATAGACACCAAACATGTCAAGCCTTAAAATTGCATGTGCCCGCAAAATCGCAAAAAACGCCCATAGGTGACGATTAAAACGCTTTTACTGCTCATCAGTTTAGTATCATCAGTGATTAATGGCTCTAAAATTATTGCTCTCATTTCGACGTTTGCGGCGATATTTAACATGTGCGGCACAATAGGCGCAATCGTCGTTTTCGCAGGTAGGGGCACCCGACGCATATCTGCGTGTGTATGTGGGGGGCGGGTACTTAAAAAAATATTTTATTTTTTTATTTGTTTTATGCTTCTTTATAATTCTTTGATTTTAGTATTACTTTTTTTTTACACACAGCTTTATTGCTATTACATGGGGGGCTAAGAAGCCCCCTATGCAATAGCCAATTTACATGACAGGTCCTCTTTATGGAGACATCAGGGGTCTCCAAGACCTCTAATGTCACCTAGGGACCCCCAGAGAAGCTGATGAAGCAGAGATCGGCTTCATCAGCTTCTGCAGCTGGAGAGTGACACTGAATGCAGGAAGTGATGTAATCTACATCACTTCCTGCATTCGGGGACTGAAAGGAGATCAAAGGGAGATCGTGTACTGAACTCCCTTTGATCTCCTGTCACAGAGCCGTGCCGGTCCCGGCCGCATCGGGCACAGCGGATCTCGGGACCGGCAGTGACAGCTGCTAATACAAGCAATCGAGCGTCTCTAGAGACACCCGATCGCTTGAATGTAAAGCTCCCAGCCGGCCGTATAATTACAACGGCCGGCCGGGAAGCTGCCCGTCGGGCTCCACCGTCCTCTCGTCACAGACGAGCGGACGAGTGGATTTTTCAAGCCCTGCTCATCAATACATTCTCTATGCTGTATATTCCATCAGAGTAACACCAGCATTATTTTTGACCATGGGCCTCCTAGTGAACTCCCCGTAGGACTATATAAAGAATAAGATCCAGAGAGAGGAACCAAACAAACATCTTGCTGAAGTCCTACAGCCAAGGATAAGAGAAATCTATCTGCTGCGTGCGCTAGCAGACAGCAATAAACATCAGGCAGTAGATCAAGCCCTGCCTCCAAGCACACAAAATGTACTAACACATGTAGGCACAGTTCCTTTTCAAGGTATTTGTAGAGAAAAGATGGCGAATAGGAGGTTACAGACAACAGACAAGACCTGGGGGTTCATTTATAAAAGTTCTGCCTGGCTTATTCATTTGCACAGCACTAGTGTCCATAGATGGCGCTGAGGAATATAGGAATTCCTATACTCCTCAGTGCCATCTAGTGGCGCAAGAGCCGTGCAATCGGCATTTGCCCGAATATACACTGTGTGGAACTTTTATAAAAAGAGATAGAGCAAACCCCTCCAAAATGTAAAGAAAACAACTTTAGGTGGAACTCCATTTTAAAGCCCAACTCCGGCTCCAAGTAAAAATCAAACCCTTGAGGTGGAGCCCCCCATGCACTGCAAGGGTTAAATGCTGGTTAAGTCTAGGAGTGACTTCTTAAGGCACTCCCAGCCACGGTCTCACGCCTGCCTGCTTTGCATACAATGCAGGGCTGCTGGCCCCGCATTGTACATGATGACACCAAGGGGCCACAGCATCAAGGAGAAGAGGAAAGCACCGCAGCCTGATGGAGGATGGATGAAAAATATAGATCTTTAACTCCCCCTAGACTTGATGAACATTTAACCCTTTCAAGGATGGGGGGCTAAAATCCCAGGCCTTGCAAGACTCTGGCAGCTACAGTCAAGACTCCAGGAGGCGGAGGCATGATGGGATTCACAGCTTTTCACAGCTGATGCTAGAGACCTAAAGAATATGAGAGATCAGACTGTTGAATGAGGACAAACTTCCGTTCTTTTAACCGCTGGATTAGTCAGACATATACAAGCAGGCTTGGCTGGGCTTCCCAGCATGCTTTATAAAACACACGTTTATGTAGATACCCCTTCATAAATAGTGGTTTGTAAATTGAAAATATGAATTTAGAGTTGCTAGTTATTTTTTCACAGCAATTAAAATAAAATGGACTGACAACTATTATATTATCTCCTTAAAAAGAGAATTATGGGGTGAGTGAAATACACTCATTCTCATAATTAGAGCCGGGGTTCTATAGAAATGGCCAACTCGTTGATTTCAACCAGATGGCGCTGGAGCACGTGCGCCAGCTGTGGCAATGTCAGAATCCCTGTAGAGTTCTCCAATTCCCATCAGTGCTCCTGCGCAGCTTCACAATCCCTGTAGAGTTCTCCAACGCCTGTTAGTGCGACTGCGCACCTTCACAATCCTCGTCGACTTCTCCGACTCCCGTCAGTTCACCATGCGTGGCCACCCATGAGCTGTATCAAGTTCTCCAATTAGCGTTACTGCGCCCCCACCCGATGGCATAACACGAAATCTGTTAGCAGAAGATGCTGTCTAATTGGCTGCCTTTGCAACGGCGAGGATTGTGAAGCCACGTAGGCGCACCGGCGGGAATTGGCAAACTCGGCAAGGATTCTGACACTGCAGCATAACGAGTCGGAGATCTCGACGAGTTGGACATTTTGACAGAACACCAGCACTGTAACACTGCTGCTATAATACATCGGCTCTATTGATCCAGAACTGAGCGATCACATACCTCTGATTGCTCAATTCCTGATCTTCTCCCTGCAGGGAGCGGTGATTGAGTCAGGCCTCCCCACAGTGATTTTCCCCCCCGCCCCTGCTCCAAAGAGGCAGAGCCGGCTGTCAATCAGGCATTATGTCCTCCTGTGACCCTAAAAGAGAACTATGGCAAAAAATAAAAGGTTGGGTCATAGTTCTCTTTTAAGGACTATTGCAATAAGCTCAATAGGTCTTATATAGAATCTGTAGTTTTCCATCAGGTTGGACCAGACCCATAGACTTGCACTGAGAGAAGTAGTGAAGCACAGTCACTACTGAGCAGGAAGCAGAGCCTGCATATGTTATGAACAAGTATGTCTGATTCCATGCTTATAGATTATTACAAACAATAGGGACAACGTTTTTTTGAAACAAACTTTTACACGGAAGTGATGAAAATAGATAATTACAAAAAAATCTGTATATCCATCTATCTATGTATCTATCGTGTTATGTGCATGATGCATGCTGATTAAAAACACGTGTAACATTCCTAGGTATTCGGTGCTCTCCCCTACATTGCCCTTATCTCAGGACAGCACCTTGTTTGGAGAGGAGACTGAGAAAACACTTCCTCCAGTCTGAAGTAGACTGATGACTTCTGACCACAGGGAAGAGGAGACTGAGGAAATGCTTCATCCTGCCTGCAGCAGACTGGCGACTTCTGATCAGAGAGGGAAGGGGACCAAGGAAATGCTTCCTCCAGCCTGCAGCAGACTGGCGACTTCTGATCAGAGAGGGGACTCAGGAAATGCTTCCTCCAGCCTGCAGCAGACTGATGACTTCTGATCACAGAGGAGACCAAGGAGATACTTCTTCCTGCCTGCAGCAGACTGATGACTTCTGATCACTGGGAAAGATGAGACCTAGGAAATGCTCCCTCCTGCCTGCAGCAGACTGATGACTTCTGATCACTGGGAAAGATGAGACCTAGGAAATGCTCCCTCCTGCCTGCAGCAGACTGATGACTTCTGATCACTGGGAAAGACGAGACCTAGGAAATGCTTCCTCCTGTCTGCAGCAGACTGATGACTTCTGATGAGAGGGGAGGGGACTCAGGAAATGATCCCTCCTGCCTGCAGCAGACTGATGACATCTGATCACTGGGAAGTATGAGACCAAGGAAATGCTTCCTCCTGCCTGCAGCAGACTGGCGACTTCTGATCAGAGAGGGGACTCAGGAAATGCTTCCTCCCGCCTGCAGCAGACTGATGACTTCTGATCACAGAGGAGACCAAGGAGATACTTCCTCCTGTCTGCAGCAGACTGATGACTTCTGATGAGAGGGGAGGGGACTCAGGAAATGCTTCCTCCCGCCTGCAGCAGACTGATGACATCTGATCACTGGGAAAGATAAGACCTAGGAAATGCTTCCTTCTGCCTGCAGCAGACTGATGACATCTGATCAGAGAGGGGAGGGGACTCAGGAAATGCTTCCTCCTGCCTGCAACAGACTGATTACATCTGATCAGAGGGGAGGGGACTCAGGAAATGCTTCCTCCTGCCTGCAGCAGACTGACGACTTCTGATCACAGGGAAGAGGAGACTACGGAAATGCTTCCTCCTGCCTGCAGCAGAGTGATTCTCATTCTAGGCAAAGTCACTAGACTGTACTTCAAAGGATGCTTTGAAAAGAAAAAAAAGGTTGCTGTATATTGTGACATCTCAGGAACTTATTTATGGAGACCTGTTGAAATGTCCACTTTAAAATGAAATTGAAGCCAAAAAATGTTTTTTTGGGATGGATGGGGTGGAGAGGGATTAGAAAACCTGTCAGGTTGTTATTGTTGTCTGTGTCCCCGTTAGGGAGATTCACCCTCTCTATTTATCCTGGTGACTGTTATCACTGAAAGTAAAAGAAAATCACATTTTGTGTTGTCACCAGAACAGGAAGAGATGGGAAATCTTTTAATGGGAACACTAGTTCTAGTGAACACTAGGGGTTTTCTTTGTGGAGGATCTCCTCTCACTTCCTGTAGTTCCTTTTGGGCAGGAAGTGAAGAGAAATCTCCCTGATGGGACACAATTGGCATAAAAAAGCTGACACTTATAACCTTTCCTTACTCTACCCAGTTCTATTTTAAGCTGCTCACATTTAGATGTAGATGTTCCATAGTCTCGATTAATGTTCCAGGCCTTCTACCTGTTGTACTCGGCCGCTGTTAGATGTAGAACACATTAGATATGGGGGTAGAGGAGGAAACGTATAAACGAACCCCGATTACAAGACAATTATCTGAGTGGGAGACACCCACATACAGCAATCTGCTGCCGGCAGGAAGTGACACAAGTGAGATCCTCCTGCAGGCGAGTCATCAAACGTGTACACGGCCACAGCTTACCTTGCAAACCTCTCCTTGTCATTAGGAAGCTGGTCGTCATCACACCTGGAATACACAAGTCATACGAGTTCGTAAGACATACAGTATTAGGGCCTGTTCACATGATATCAGGTCCTAATAAGGTCCGGATCTGCTACTGATGCAGTGCGTTTTTGCCGCGTTTTTGATGCGATCCAGTTAAAAAAAAAATTTTTTTTTGCTGGAGTGCGGCTGTCAGTATGTTAGCTGCAGTGCAGTGCGTTTTTGACGCGCTTTGCATCAAAAACGCACTGCACTGGAAATCCCGCGGTCGTACGAGAATCGTGCAGTGTGATCAATGAAGACGTGCGACCGTTTCTGCTGTACGGTTGCACGTCTTTTGTCTAAGGAGCACGCTAGAAAACCAGCTGAGAATCGTACGACTTTCAGCATGCTCGGGAGACAAATGCCGAACGGGCCGGTGCACACTGCCCGTTCAGCATTGCAGTCATCGCAAGCCCGCCCCTCAGGTCTTGCGATGGTTGTAAAGTGAATGGGCACCTTTAGGGTCACCATACATGTTACAATCAACTTTAGATCTACCAAAGCAATGTAATCTAAGGACCTACGTATTCTATGCAATCAATGTGTATCCAATCAGACCGACCCTTTGCACTACATAGTTGTTGGTAGATCGAAAGGAGATTGTACAAACAGATTGTAACATGCGGTGAGCTTTCGGCCACCCGTGGATAAAACATATCGGTGTCATATCAGAAATGTCCACTTTATTTTTTTGCCGTAAGTAACGATCCTCTGGCTGAGAGAACTCACCAGATTACAAAAACCTTTCCTTGCATTGGGGCTACCCCTGGCACTACAAGGGTTAACCGCTATGAACATTGGACATGATGGCGTCTGTGGACCTAATTTGTTTGAAAGCTCTTAACCACTCGCTATCCGGCCGTTGTAATTAAACAGCCGGACAGCGTCTCCTTGAATGCGGGTGGGCGTTTTTGGAATGTAAACATCGATGGCTGTTTACATACAATCGCCCGATCGCTTGTAATATGCGTGCAGTTGTGCGCCCCCACCCCCGTTGCAGCCGCTGCTGGCGATCCCGAGCTCCGCTGTGCCTGGTATGAGCTCGGGACCAGCACAGCAGCTCTGCGACCGGAGATCAATACACGAATCAATATCTTCGGAATGCAGGAAGTGATGTGTATTACATCACTACATCACTTCCTGCATTCAGTGTCACTTTCCGGTACAGAAACCGGAGAGAAGCTGGTGAAGCAGGTGTTTGCTTCATCAGCTTCTCTGGGGGTCCCAAGGTGACATTAGGGGTCTCAAAGACCCCAGATGTCTCCATAAAGAGGACCTGTCACTGAAAATTGGCTATCACAAAGGGGGCTTGTTAGTCCCCTATGTGATAGCAATAAAGCTAAGTGAAAAAAAAAAAGGTTTAAAAGAATTAGTTACAAAAAAAAATAAAAAATATTAAAAAACTAGAAGTCGCATATAAAAAGGTAATACAAATGTAAAGTCCCCCGCCCCCACATACAAACATGTGTCGAGTGCGCCTATGTGCGGAAACGGCGATTGCATCCATTACGCCGCACATGTTACATATCGCCGCGAACGTCACAGTGAGAACAATAATTCTAGGCCCATCAACCACTGATAATACTAAACTGATGAGCGGTAAAAGCTTTTAAAGCGTCGCCTATGGCCAATTTTGGGTATGGTAGTTTTTGCGAGTTCTTGGGCTCACGCAATTTTAAAGCTTGACATGTTTGGTGGCTATTTACCTGACGTGACCCCGTCTTTTATATTTTGCCACAAATTTGGGTAATAATAATTGTTTTATAACATAACGTAGGGAAAACAGTTTTTTCCCCCAAAATTTTCTGTACTTTTTTCATTATATAGTAAAAAATAAAAACCCCAGTGGTGATTATATACCACCAAAAGAAAGCTCTATCTGTCCCCAAAAAATGGTATAAAATTAATTTCAGTGCAGCGTTGCATGACGGAATAAATGTCAGTCAAAATACCGCAGTGCTGAATACTGAAAAATGACCTGGACAGAAAGGGGGTATAAACACCCCCGGTCAGCAAGTGGTTAAAGCTCATTTTCGTGGGGGGGGGTTGGAACTACCTTGGCACCGCAAGGGTTAACTGCTATAAACTCTGCATTGGACATGATGGCGTCTGTGGACCTAATTTGTTTGAAAGCTCTTAACCACTCGCTATCCGGCCGTTGTAATTAAACAGCCGGACAGCGTCTCCTTGAATGCGGGTGGGCGTTTTTGGAATGTAAACATCGATGGCTGTTTACATACAATCGCCCGATCGCTTGTAATATGCGTGCAGTTGTGCGCCCCCACCCCCGTTGCAGCCGCTGCTGGCGATCCCGAGCTCCGCTGTGCCTGGTATGAGCTCGGGACCAGCACAGCAGCTCTGCGACCGGAGATCAATACACGAATCAATATCTTCGGAATGCAGGAAGTGATGTGTATTACATCACTACATCACTTCCTGCATTCAGTGTCACTTTCCGGTACAGAAACCGGAGAGAAGCTGGTGAAGCAGGTGTTTGCTTCATCAGCTTCTCTGGGGGTCCCAAGGTGACATTAGGGGTCTCAAAGACCCCAGATGTCTCCATAAAGAGGACCTGTCACTGAAAATTGGCTATCACAAAGGGGGCTTGTTAGTCCCCTATGTGATAGCAATAAAGCTAAGTGAAAAAAAAAAAGGTTTAAAAGAATTAGTTACAAAAAAAAATAAAAAATATTAAAAAACTAGAAGTCGCATATAAAAAGGTAATACAAATGTAAAGTCCCCCGCCCCCACATACAAACATGTGTCGAGTGCGCCTATGTGCGGAAACGGCGATTGCATCCATTACGCCGCACATGTTACATATCGCCGCGAACGTCACAGTGAGAACAATAATTCTAGGCCCATCAACCACTGATAATTTGTCAGCAGGTCTCTGACCACCGGAGCAAAGGGGAAGAGGCTGCAGGGAGCGGGAATCAGGTAAGTCAAAGTCTATTACACAATACCATAGACAGAAGGTAGTCCACCTCGGCACGCCAGCTGCAGTGACACCACAAATCCTATCATGCATCTATTTCAGGGAGTCATGCCTGTGGCTGTCAGAGCCTTGCAATGCCTCATGGGACTTGTAGTTGCACCACCGCTGAAGGGCCGGAGTTTGACTACCCCTGCTTTAGACCGTCAATGGATAAGCATGGGGTCAACCCCACCATTTACTTTAGATAGGAAAAAATGAGGAAACTACCTGAGGAATTTCTGTCCGGAATCATCATCGTCGTCATCATCGTCAAAATCCAACCTGAGGAGAATTAAAATTCACAATTAAACTTAAAGAGTAAAACAATAAGACGGTCGGCATCATCATACCCCCTCCCAGGACCCACAATATAGGACTATCACAAGCGACTGTCTGCGTCAATCTCAGCGTGCACGGCCGGACAAATCACAACTGCAATGAGTAAGGGCACAATGGGTGCCCTAGGCCCGAAGGCCAAATTAAGTTCTATAGGCAACCTGGGCGCACCAGCTGTGGACGAACTACAAGTCCCATGAGTCTTTGCAAGACCCTGACAGCCACAGGCATGACTCCAAGAGGCAGAGACAAGATGGGATTTATAGTGTCACCACAGCTGGAGTGCCAAGGTTGCCTACCCCTGCAATAGAGGCACAAGCCAAGCTGACCTGGAAATACAGCCATTGCTGCACCATGCAAACATCTGCACTTACCCAGAAGAGCGGCGCTTGTTTCCTCTCTGCGCCATGGACCCTCCGGCCTGAGTGCTGGAACCTGGGTTTCCTGAGGCCACTCCCAGGGGTGAGACATCGGACGCCATCTCTACAAGAAATAAAAGGAACTCTTGTTACATGCAATTTCCTTTAATACAATTCTATGGCTTCCGTGCTAAACAAATATTTCTTTTGAGTGCAATTTCTGATTTATAACTAGCTGTGCTGATAGAAAGAGCAAGAGCGAGGCTGCAACGATCAATATCCCTTTAAGATGTGACATTCCAGACAGCCAATCAGGAGGCATCGAAGTGACATGTCTGATAGAACTCTCAGGGAACAGAAGCCAACTGGCAACAGGCAGGAGCTTTGAGGAGTCCAGCACAGAGCTCTAAAGGCCAAACAATGAAATGAAGGAGAACACTGCACTGGGATAAACCATGAAATTGAATACTGTAGGGGGGCCCCCCCAAGTGTGGCCTGTACCCATACCCAAGGGTGGCCTGTCGCAGCACCCCAAGGTGCCTGTATGTACACTCACCTGGATTGATGACCTGCCTGGGAACCCTAACCTCCAATATGCAAATAGTGACCCCCATCAACGTGTCCAATGTTGAAGAAACGCGTCAAGATACTGAAGTCACTGTGTTCATATCGGAGTCCCTTGGGAGCTTTATGAGGCAGCCAATAGTCTTTCAGATGGCTGCTCACGTGTGTATGAAAGTTAAGAACACAAGTTAATTTGGACAAGTGCACTTCAATGGTTAACAGACACCAGCAAACTGAATCTTATACAGCAATGGGTCCAAGCGGGGGAGTTGGGCTTCAAAGCAAACGAAAAGTGCTCCCTTTTGTTAAATACAGCGTTAAAAGCATTGCGTTCTGTTTAATAAGTGCAAATATATGCCTGTTGATCCTGCCAGAAAATCTGTCCGGTGTCCTGTGTTATCTGAAGGAGAGTAACTAGCCCTCCTAGCTATTGTTTTGGGATTTCAGAATGAGTATTTTTTTTTTCTGTGAAGAGGATAGGGGGCGAATTTGAGTGGTTTAGGAAAGAAAAATAGGCAGGGCTGACACCGCCCAGTCCCCAAAAAGGCTGTGTGTTGTTGCCGAGTGCATTTCTGGCAGATCAACAGGTATATTTCTCTACTTGCAGAGTCTTTAAAGGGTTAGAACATGGGGAAATGTTCATGTATTGAAGAACATGGGGAAATGTTCATATATTGAAGAACATGGGGAAATGTTCATATATTGAAGAACATGGGGAAATGTTCATGTATTGAAGAAATATAATACATATTTTGTGTTTTATTATTATTCAGGATTTATATAGCGCCAACAGTTTGCGTAGCGCTTTACAATAGGAGGACATTATAATTACAATACAGGACAAGATGGTAAGGAGGGCCCTGCCCCTGAGGGCTTACAATCTAAAATGCCCGGACATACCCTTTAAGCAGCATGAGAGCGAACGGCAGTGAATGAAAAAAATAACAAAGCAGAGGAAGGCCGTGCTGGGTGGCCTCATGTCATTTCACAGTTTCAGCTTTACCCCTCCGCCATCATCCACTGAAATATCAGTCTTAAGTGTCCTGGTCCTTGAAACAGTCACATGAAGCGTTCACATTCCAGCTTACTATCTATCTTCCCTCACGCACTCATACACATTGCACAAGCTGAGCCAAGTTTGGGAAGAATCCAATTAAACTACCAGTATGAATTTGGAATGTAGAAAGAAAAAAAAAAGGAGGGAGGAAACCCAAACAAGATCAAACTCAAAGGGGCCGATGTATAAGTCTTAGACCACAGCAAAAGCAGGCCGAGTGCTGACACTGATTCTTGCCACTAGATGGAGCCGAGGAGAAAAGGAATTTCCTATGCTCCTCAGCTCCATCTAGTGGTAGGAAAGACGTGTGAACGGCATTCACCCAGCATATGGCTGGGAAAATGATTTACAAATTGACCTCCAAGTGTCCTGGTTAAGACCAACCCTATATCCCCATGGCAACAACTTAGCTGCCATGCTGCCCTAGGGCATCATGCGAAAGGAACACATTGAAGTGGCGTATGCTCACTCAAATCGTCTGGATGGAAGAAAGTAAGCTCACTGGCAAGGCCGCTCCCAAACAAGACAGGCCTCCCTTGTAACCAGAGGTGACTCCATGTGCAGATATAAAAAGGTGCCAAACTGAAAGGTGAAAGAGTCCAAATGTGCCTTTAATTGTTCATACAGTAAACTCCCCATTATCCGGCATCCACGGGGATTGGTAGGTTCCGGATAAATGTAGTTTCTGGTTGCTTGAGACTTACTAATAAAAATATGTCTAACTAATGCCATAAACTCTGTATTGACTTCATATTAATATCGAAATGCAGTAATCAAAAGCAAATTAAGACAAAAAGATGCACTTAAAACAAAATAAGACAAATAGGCACATGAACGTTTCCAGGATAATACATGCCACAGATCAGCAGAACAGTGAGTACACAGGGGATTTTTTTTCTGGATAGAAAAAAAGCTTATCCTTACTGAACATATTAACACACGTGTTTTCTAGCATTGATGCACGTTAGGGATGCACCGATACCAAGTTTTTTGGGCCAGTACTCATACTCGCCAAAATGCTCCGATACCTTCCCCGATACCGAAACTTCTGGTCAGAGGAAATAGAGCCAGCTTCCAGTGTGATCAGGAAGCTGGACAGTGAGTAATGACCCGCCTCCCTGATTGGCCGGGAAGCCGGCTCCATGCAATCAACATCAAGCCAGTTTCCCGACCAATCAGAAAGCTAAGAGGCGGGTCATTACTCGACGCCCGTCTCCTGATTGGCTGGGAGGCCGGCTCAATACTGATTGGCTGGGAAGCCGGGTTTCCCGGCTAAGCACAATCAAGCTGGCCAGACAACATGAAGCCGGCTTGATTGCCCAGGAAGCCGGCTCTAAGCCAGCTGAAGCACTGGTATCAAAACTCGGTGCCGAAAGCAAAGTACTCGTACTCTGTACCAAAAAAGTGGTATCGGTGCATCCCTAGTGCACATGATCACTCCCTACTGCCACATACTGCCTTTAAAAAGCGTTGCACGGCGCTCCTTCACGGGTCCCCTGAGCTCTCCACAACAGCCAAATGGTACCAATTTTATTTCCCATATCTATACGGCCCCAACCTTCTAGAGTCAGGTCTGCAGTAACCCTTCATACTTCCTGCACATTTGTGACCATCAATATGGCTATTCAGCAGTCTTTTGTGAGGCTTGTGAACACCAAGCTGAACTGTATGTATTCTTACTTAAATATCGGTGAGCTTTGTGTATTTCTTCCAGATCTGTGCAGTGATCTAGTGTGAAACTTTACTTCCTGTAATAAAGACCGGTCACTGCTGCTCTGTTTTCTTGTGCAGGGTGTAGGGGAAGAGGCTGCAGGGAGCGGGAATCAGGTAAGTCAAAGTCTATTACACAATACCATAGACAGAAGGTAGTCCACCTCGGCACGCCAGCTGCAGTGACACCACAAATCCTATCATGCATCTATTTCAGGGAGTCATGCCTGTGGCTGTCAGAGCCTTGCAATGCCTCATGGGACTTGTAGTTGCACCACCGCTGAAGGGCCGGAGTTTGACTACCCCTGCTTTAGACCGTCAATGGATAAGCATGGGGTCAACCCCACCATTTACTTTAGATAGGAAAAAATGAGGAAACTACCTGAGGAATTTCTGTCCGGAATCATCATCGTCGTCATCATCGTCAAAATCCAACCTGAGGAGAATTAAAATTCACAATTAAACTTAAAGAGTAAAACAATAAGACGGTCGGCATCATCATACCCCCTCCCAGGACCCACAATATAGGACTATCACAAGCGACTGTCTGCGTCAATCTCAGCGTGCACGGCCGGACAAATCACAACTGCAATGAGTAAGGGCACAATGGGTGCCCTAGGCCCGAAGGCCAAATTAAGTTCTATAGGCAACCTGGGCGCACCAGCTGTGGACGAACTACAAGTCCCATGAGTCTTTGCAAGACCCTGACAGCCACAGGCATGACTCCAAGAGGCAGAGACAAGATGGGATTTATAGTGTCACCACAGCTGGAGTGCCAAGGTTGCCTACCCCTGCAATAGAGGCACAAGCCAAGCTGACCTGGAAATACAGCCATTGCTGCACCATGCAAACATCTGCACTTACCCAGAAGAGCGGCGCTTGTTTCCTCTCTGCGCCATGGACCCTCCGGCCTGAGTGCTGGAACCTGGGTTTCCTGAGGCCACTCCCAGGGGTGAGACATCGGACGCCATCTCTACAAGAAATAAAAGGAACTCTTGTTACATGCAATTTCCTTTAATACAATTCTATGGCTTCCGTGCTAAACAAATATTTCTTTTGAGTGCAATTTCTGATTTATAACTAGCTGTGCTGATAGAAAGAGCAAGAGCGAGGCTGCAACGATCAATATCCCTTTAAGATGTGACATTCCAGACAGCCAATCAGGAGGCATCGAAGTGACATGTCTGATAGAACTCTCAGGGAACAGAAGCCAACTGGCAACAGGCAGGAGCTTTGAGGAGTCCAGCACAGAGCTCTAAAGGCCAAACAATGAAATGAAGGAGAACACTGCACTGGGATAAACCATGAAATTGAATACTGTAGGGGGGCCCCCCCAAGTGTGGCCTGTACCCATACCCAAGGGTGGCCTGTCGCAGCACCCCAAGGTGCCTGTATGTACACTCACCTGGATTGATGACCTGCCTGGGAACCCTAACCTCCAATATGCAAATAGTGACCCCCATCAACGTGTCCAATGTTGAAGAAACGCGTCAAGATACTGAAGTCACTGTGTTCATATCGGAGTCCCTTGGGAGCTTTATGAGGCAGCCAATAGTCTTTCAGATGGCTGCTCACGTGTGTATGAAAGTTAAGAACACAAGTTAATTTGGACAAGTGCACTTCAATGGTTAACAGACACCAGCAAACTGAATCTTATACAGCAATGGGTCCAAGCGGGGGAGTTGGGCTTCAAAGCAAACGAAAAGTGCTCCCTTTTGTTAAATACAGCGTTAAAAGCATTGCGTTCTGTTTAATAAGTGCAAATATATGCCTGTTGATCCTGCCAGAAAATCTGTCCGGTGTCCTGTGTTATCTGAAGGAGAGTAACTAGCCCTCCTAGCTATTGTTTTGGGATTTCAGAATGAGTATTTTTTTTTTCTGTGAAGAGGATAGGGGGCGAATTTGAGTGGTTTAGGAAAGAAAAATAGGCAGGGCTGACACCGCCCAGTCCCCAAAAAGGCTGTGTGTTGTTGCCGAGTGCATTTCTGGCAGATCAACAGGTATATTTCTCTACTTGCAGAGTCTTTAAAGGGTTAGAACATGGGGAAATGTTCATGTATTGAAGAACATGGGGAAATGTTCATATATTGAAGAACATGGGGAAATGTTCATATATTGAAGAACATGGGGAAATGTTCATGTATTGAAGAAATATAATACATATTTTGTGTTTTATTATTATTCAGGATTTATATAGCGCCAACAGTTTGCGTAGCGCTTTACAATAGGAGGACATTATAATTACAATACAGGACAAGATGGTAAGGAGGGCCCTGCCCCTGAGGGCTTACAATCTAAAATGCCCGGACATACCCTTTAAGCAGCATGAGAGCGAACGGCAGTGAATGAAAAAAATAACAAAGCAGAGGAAGGCCGTGCTGGGTGGCCTCATGTCATTTCACAGTTTCAGCTTTACCCCTCCGCCATCATCCACTGAAATATCAGTCTTAAGTGTCCTGGTCCTTGAAACAGTCACATGAAGCGTTCACATTCCAGCTTACTATCTATCTTCCCTCACGCACTCATACACATTGCACAAGCTGAGCCAAGTTTGGGAAGAATCCAATTAAACTACCAGTATGAATTTGGAATGTAGAAAGAAAAAAAAAAGGAGGGAGGAAACCCAAACAAGATCAAACTCAAAGGGGCCGATGTATAAGTCTTAGACCACAGCAAAAGCAGGCCGAGTGCTGACACTGATTCTTGCCACTAGATGGAGCCGAGGAGAAAAGGAATTTCCTATGCTCCTCAGCTCCATCTAGTGGTAGGAAAGACGTGTGAACGGCATTCACCCAGCATATGGCTGGGAAAATGATTTACAAATTGACCTCCAAGTGTCCTGGTTAAGACCAACCCTATATCCCCATGGCAACAACTTAGCTGCCATGCTGCCCTAGGGCATCATGCGAAAGGAACACATTGAAGTGGCGTATGCTCACTCAAATCGTCTGGATGGAAGAAAGTAAGCTCACTGGCAAGGCCGCTCCCAAACAAGACAGGCCTCCCTTGTAACCAGAGGTGACTCCATGTGCAGATATAAAAAGGTGCCAAACTGAAAGGTGAAAGAGTCCAAATGTGCCTTTAATTGTTCATACAGTAAACTCCCCATTATCCGGCATCCACGGGGATTGGTAGGTTCCGGATAAATGTAGTTTCTGGTTGCTTGAGACTTACTAATAAAAATATGTCTAACTAATGCCATAAACTCTGTATTGACTTCATATTAATATCGAAATGCAGTAATCAAAAGCAAATTAAGACAAAAAGATGCACTTAAAACAAAATAAGACAAATAGGCACATGAACGTTTCCAGGATAATACATGCCACAGATCAGCAGAACAGTGAGTACACAGGGGATTTTTTTTCTGGATAGAAAAAAAGCTTATCCTTACTGAACATATTAACACACGTGTTTTCTAGCATTGATGCACGTTAGGGATGCACCGATACCAAGTTTTTTGGGCCAGTACTCATACTCGCCAAAATGCTCCGATACCTTCCCCGATACCGAAACTTCTGGTCAGAGGAAATAGAGCCAGCTTCCAGTGTGATCAGGAAGCTGGACAGTGAGTAATGACCCGCCTCCCTGATTGGCCGGGAAGCCGGCTCCATGCAATCAACATCAAGCCAGTTTCCCGACCAATCAGAAAGCTAAGAGGCGGGTCATTACTCGACGCCCGTCTCCTGATTGGCTGGGAGGCCGGCTCAATACTGATTGGCTGGGAAGCCGGGTTTCCCGGCTAAGCACAATCAAGCTGGCCAGACAACATGAAGCCGGCTTGATTGCCCAGGAAGCCGGCTCTAAGCCAGCTGAAGCACTGGTATCAAAACTCGGTGCCGAAAGCAAAGTACTCGTACTCTGTACCAAAAAAGTGGTATCGGTGCATCCCTAGTGCACATGATCACTCCCTACTGCCACATACTGCCTTTAAAAAGCGTTGCACGGCGCTCCTTCACGGGTCCCCTGAGCTCTCCACAACAGCCAAATGGTACCAATTTTATTTCCCATATCTATACGGCCCCAACCTTCTAGAGTCAGGTCTGCAGTAACCCTTCATACTTCCTGCACATTTGTGACCATCAATATGGCTATTCAGCAGTCTTTTGTGAGGCTTGTGAACACCAAGCTGAACTGTATGTATTCTTACTTAAATATCGGTGAGCTTTGTGTATTTCTTCCAGATCTGTGCAGTGATCTAGTGTGAAACTTTACTTCCTGTAATAAAGACCGGTCACTGCTGCTCTGTTTTCTTGTGCAGGGTGACTGGTCTGGTCTCCGCCCCTTAATGTAGTTTACTGTAGTAGGTGGGGCTGCTGGGTCCCTCCCACAGCCCTGCTGCCTGCACAGGCTATGTACAGCACAGTGATGATGTCACTGCTCGGGGAATAGATTTAAATAGAAGTCCTTGTGCACGGAGTTCAGCTTTAAAAAAAAAAAAAGAAAATCACTGCAGATACACCAAGTTTTACAGAGACACGTGAACATGTAAATACATCGTTGTAAATGGTATTTTGATGCTCACGTTATAAAAGGTAAATGGCATATTAAGTTTACAAGTCCTTTAAACCGTTTTATAGCTGAACTATAACGTGTCCATGACAGAAAGACTTCACAACTGGGAGGATAAGTGTGTGTGATGAAAGCATCCATCATTCCAGTAAAAGGGGATTTACAGGGACATGTCCGTCTACGTGAAAGGCGAGATATTGTTCTAATAGTTTCTATATTATTCAGATTTCCAATCCTTTTCTATTTACAGAAAAACATTAGAAACATTTGGTGTGTTCAGAATAGAAATAAATGACATGTTAAAGGGAACTTAAAGAGACCCTGCCCCCCC
>NW_017306688.1:273270-289447 GCF_000935625.1 Nanorana parkeri | reverse complement strand
TTCCTGCAGGGTATACAGTACAGGAAGTGAAGGGAAATCCCCATGAGACATAGAGAGCCTTTTTATCCCTTCCTTTTGCTTTAGATATACTTTAGGTGTGGTTAAAAGGTACAGCAAAGCACAGCCAAAATGCCCAAGTAGAGAAGAGTGCTTTGAATAAACTTTAAAGAACTCCTCAAAGATTTACAGCATTGCTTTGGTGGAGATACATGTAAAGTTGTGTGTGACACAATCAAGAGTTACACTTCTGTAACTAGATGCCAGTTGCTATTAGTCCCGGGGCATTGCTCTGCAGTGCTTGGTGACAGGGAAATCCCTATAGACCTCCATAGGATCAGACAATCAGACTACTTCTATATACTGGCTGCAAGGGAGCGGAAGCAAGCTGCAGAAGTGAACCTTTGTGAACTTCCTAAACAATTTTACATTCTTCTGCTTTCCTATTCATTTCAGTAACTCTGATTAGCTGTCAACTTGATTTTTGTCTATAACTGTTCTTATAAAAGTGTGGCAGATCTGCTTTGTCTCTTGCTGTTGAATCATATGGATGAAAATGTAAAAGACAAGTGCAACCTAAAGCAGCCTTTCTTAAAGGAGAACTATGAGGCGAGTGCTTTTCACTCACCTCATAGTTCTAGCCGACCTGTGACAATGAGACTGTCACAGGTCGGCTCAGTAGATCGGGAGATGAGCGAACACATACCAGGTTCGCTCACCTATAGATCCTGTCACGGCTCTCTGCCGGGACAGGTGGAGGGGCTGGATTCCCCTCTCCCCGCTCCGATCTGCCAGCGCTGACTGGCGGAACGGACGGGGGAGGGGGCAGGTACAGCTGGCTCTGCCTCTAGATAGCCAGAGCCAGCTGTCACTCACGCAGCTGGGCGGATCCCGTCATCTACGTCGGGATCCGCTCCGGCGTCTCAGTATACCGCGAGCTGTAGTTCGCGGTATACTGAGCTTAGGGTAACGGGAGGACGCTAGTTTGTGTCCTCCCGTTACCCTAAGGAGAACTATGGGGAAAAGCCCTGACCCCATAGTTCTCCTTTAACCTTTATACCCCAGGGGAACCTTGAAATCATTTGCAGTTCTAGGGGATCCCCTGGTATATTTAACTTATTGGTGGTCAGTGGGAAGAATGCTACTTACATTGGTGATCAGTGGGAAGAATGCTCCTTACATTGGTGATCAGTGGGAAGAATGCCCCTTACATTGGTGGTCAGTGGGAAGAATGCTACTTACATTGGTGATCAGTGGGAAGAATGCTCCTTACATTGGTGATCAGTGGGAAGAATGCCCCTTACATTGGTGGTCAGTGGGAAGAATGCTACTTACATTGGTGATCAGTGGGAAGAATGCTCCTTACATTGGTGATCAGTGGGAAGAATGCCCCTTACATTGGTGGTCAGTGGGAAGAATGCTACTTACATTGGTGATCAGTGGGAAGAATGCTCCTTACATTGGTGATCAGTGGGAAGAATGCCCCTTACATTGGTGGTCAGTGGGAAGAATGCTACTTACATTGGTGATCAGTGGGAAGAATGCTCCTTACATTGGTGATCAGTGGGAAGAATGCCCCTTACATTGGTGGTCAGTGGGAAGAATGCTACTTACATTGGTGATCAGTGGGAAGAATGCTCCTTACATTGGTGATCAGTGGGAAGAATGCCCCTTACATTGGTGGTCAGTGGGAAGAATGCTCCTTACATTGGTGGTCAGTGGGAAGAATGCTCCTTACATTGATGGCTAGTAGAAAGAAGGCCCCTTACATTAGTTGCTAGTGGGAAGAATGCCCCCTATATTGGGGTCTAGTGGAAAGGATAAGCCGCAACCTGTTCTTCTCTATGGGAGTATGCCGCCGTACGCTCACCCGAACTGCATATCTGTGCAGGTGTCCGTGAGTACGGACACCCGCACGGATGTGCATTTCGGGTGAGCGTATGGCGGCGTACTCCCATAGAGAAGAACAGGCTGTGTGTGCTGTGCTTCTTCCCGGGAGCGGTCCGATACGGCCGTGCACGCCGCGCGGATCTGTACGGACCGGCTCTTATCAGTGTGAATGAGGCCTTACAATGAGTGGGCACAGTGCCCCTCACATCAGTGGCTACTGGGAAGAATGCCCCTTAAATCGGTGGCCTGTGGAAAGAATGTGCCTTATGATGAGTGGGAAGAATTCCCCTCACATTGATGGCTACTTAGAAGAACGGCCCTTACAACAGTGGCTACTGGGAAGCATGCCATTCACATTAGTGGCTACTGGGAAGCATGCCCCTCACATCGGAGGCTAGTGGGAAGAATGTCCCTTACACGGGTGGTCAGAATTCCACCCTTACAGACATCACTAGGTTTATGCAGCTAGCTCTGCCAAATGGTATTGCCCCCAGAACTATGCAGGTACCATCAAATAAGAGGTCAATTAGACAGCTCAAGGAACCCCTAGCAACCTCTGGAGGAACCCTAAAAGTTCTATGGAACACTGGTTGAAAATGATTGACCAAAATCTAGCAGCAATATAAATGAAATAAAATAGACATTGGGGGATAGTTTTTGTTCCTGGTTCAGTCACTGTTTACACCATTGTAGTCATGAAATGACATCTTCCCATGCTTGTGTTAGAACACACAAAGGCTTCCCACTGGGTCACTTTCCTGGAGTACGTGTTGTGCAACTTCCACTCTTTCAGTAAAATTAAACTTCAAAGCACGGTCTGAATCTCTTTGGTGCCTGGGATAAAGTAGCTCTTCTGTCCTTAAAAGTATACATGCATTGTAAAACAATGTGCACCTATTATTTTTGCCCCTTTGCCCAGAGCTAACTGATCCCACCCTCCCTATCCACAGATGTATACTTACTCCCAACTGATAGGCATGGCTTCTGTTGTATATTTACATGCTGCACTGCAAGTCCTTTCTGTGCTGGTCATGCCTGTGCTTTATAGACCCATGGACTATGGATATGGGAGACGAAGGTAGACCAGACTCATAGAAGTCTACGGTGCTTTAATGTTCAGGGCTGGCACTGGATGTAATAAACAAACATTCTTAAACATAACCCCATAGACATCCCTATTCTAAGGGACTTGTGGACTATCCCTCAGCCTCCACCTATATAGGCTTCAAACTCTGCATTGTATGTGATGACATCAGGAGACCTCTAAACAAGGAAGCATGGAGGTGTGAATGGAAGAGGCTGCAGGTTAGGGCTGCAACCAATGATTATTTTCATCATGTATTAATTGGATGATTATTTTTTAATTAAAGGAATAAAAAAATAAAATAAATACCATCCTAAATGTTACATAAATACACTAATGCAGTGTTGCCAACAAAGTCTACTTTATAGATTAAAACTGCATGCACATTTTTTTGCAATCGCACTGCACTGGAGCGCTTAGCATTGTGGTACCGTGCGTTCCAGTGCGGGCAAAAACACTGTGGGTGGAAGGCGCATTTGGGGTGCCATTAAAATGAATGGGACTGCAACACACCTCCTGCGGCAGGCCGAAAATGAAAAGGACTTTTCCACACATTTTATTTCTTTTTTTAATAATTGTCTTGTAAGCACATGGCACTCTAATAGCTTCAGCCCGGGAATGACAGCTGCCAGTGGCAAGATTCTCCACATGGCAGCTGAATGTAAATACAGCAGGTAGTGGGCGGGTGCAATAGCCAGCCTGCTATTGGCCATTTCAAACTGCAATAGCCGATAGCAGGCTGGTTATTGCACCTGCCCACTGCTTGCTGTGCCCTCCCCCAGTGTGGAGGAAGGAGCTAGGGCAAGGGTAGGCAAACTACAAATCCCATCTTGCTTCTGCCTCTGGGAGTGATGCCTATGGCTTGCAATGCCTTATGGGATTTGTAGTTTCAGCACAGAGCTGTGCTGAAACTAAAATCGATAAAATGTATATTTAACAACTATTTTAAATTATCGATTAATCAATTAGTTGGTTGCAGCCCTACTGCAGGTGCCAGTCCTGGAGCCTGAAGGGGCAGTGATCAGGTAAGTAGAATTCCTATACACTATACCTCTAGACATAAAAAAGCAGTTAACCTTTGCGGTGCTGAGGTAGTCCCAAAGGATTTTTTTCTGCTTGGAGATAGGAAATAAACGAATTAGTGTCAAGAAGCTCGCAAAAAGGTGAACCTTCTGTAAGGTATGACAGGTCCACTTTATACTGAACTCTTTTACATGTATGCAAAATATCTTTACAAAGACTTTACGACCTCTTTATACAATCCACATGCAACACACACAATTCTGGTCCAGAAAGCGGAGGTTGTACGAGGACGCCACAGAACAATCTCCAAGACACAACACCTCCTAAATACGAAGGGGACATCTTGCTTTCATTTCCCAGTTCCCTTGTAAAGTCAGGCAATCGGCGCGCAGAATTCTATACTAAAACCAGCTTAACAGGCCTGGAGGGTGCTATAAGGCTCTGTACAGGCAGCTGCGTTCAGATTTTTCCATGCTTCTTGTTCATTTCAAGTCACTCTTAATCTCTACCAGCTGACACAATAAATCTGTGTTCTTCATTAAAAAGAAATAAATAAATACTATCCAACATCTTGCCTGCCGAATGTTTGAAGGAAAGGAATGTGCAGAGCTGACTTTATGGGAAAAGGTTTTATTGTGAAGACATTTTGTGATTCTTCACTGGCAGAGTCTTCTCAACTGTTGTCTGCGTGCTCAGGGCAAACATCCACTGCCACGTGGATAATAGTATGTAACTGTTACAACAATCCCCAGGGGATGGACATTAGACAAACAGCAAGGTCACTCTTCTGTACATATGCCTACATTGAAAGCCAACTGCTGAAACAAAGCTTGCAGCATTGTACATCCAGATGGATAAAACGGAAAAACTAAATATACCGTCTCCAGATCTGTATGTAATGCCCCACATACACGGAAGACAACCTGTCACACTGCAGCATCTCAAACCTTTTACTTCAAGGACCCAAATAAAAAAAAGTAACCATCCTGGGGCCACAAAACAAACTTGGCAAACTGGGCTGAGTTTACTACACAGTCATGTGGCGACCCATCACAAACATATCCGGAACTCAATTTGGGTCCCGGCCCATAGCTTAAACATTGTTAAGACTAAATTGAGAGATACAAAGTAACATTGTATATAAACATTGTAGAGAGGGAAGATAGAGAGATACAAAGTAACATTGTACAGAGGGGAGAGAGAGATACAAAGTAACATTGTCCAGAGGGGAGAGAGAGAGAGACAAAGTAACATTGTCCAGAGGGGAGAGAGAGAGAGACAAAGTAACATTGTCCAGAGGGGAGAGAGAGAGAGACAAAGTAACATTGTCCAGAGGGGAGAGAGAGAGAGACAAAGTAACATTGTCCAGAGGGGAGAGAGAGAGAGACAAAGTAACATTGTCCAGAGGGGAGAGAGAGAGAGACAAAGTAACATTGTCCAGAGGGGAGAGAGAGAGAGACAAAGTAACATTGTCCAGAGGGGAGAGAGAGAGAGACAAAGTAACATTGTCCAGAGGGGAGAGAGAGAGAGACAAAGTAACATTGTCCAGAGGGGAGAGAGAGAGAGACAAAGTAACATTGTCCAGAGGGGAGAGAGAGAGAGACAAAGTAACATTGTCCAGAGGGGAGAGAGAGAGAGACAAAGTAACATTGTCCAGAGGGGAGAGAGAGAGAGACAAAGTAACATTGTCCAGAGGGGAGAGAGAGAGAGACAAAGTAACATTGTCCAGAGGGGAGAGAGAGAGAGACAAAGTAACATTGTCCAGAGGGGAGAGAGAGAGAGACAAAGTAACATTGTCCAGAGGGGAGAGAGAGAGAGACAAAGTAACATTGTCCAGAGGGGAGAGAGAGAGAGACAAAGTAACATTGTCCAGAGGGGAGAGAGAGAGAGACAAAGTAACATTGTCCAGAGGGGAGAGAGAGAGAGACAAAGTAACATTGTCCAGAGGGGAGAGAGAGAGAGACAAAGTAACATTGTCCAGAGGGGAGAGAGAGAGAGACAAAGTAACATTGTCCAGAGGGGAGAGAGAGAGAGACAAAGTAACATTGTCCAGAGGGGAGAGAGAGAGAGACAAAGTAACATTGTCCAGAGGGGAGAGAGAGAGAGACAAAGTAACATTGTCCAGAGGGGAGAGAGAGAGAGACAAAGTAACATTGTCCAGAGGGGAGAGAGAGAGAGACAAAGTAACATTGTCCAGAGGGGAGAGAGAGAGAGACAAAGTAACATTGTCCAGAGGGGAGAGAGAGAGAGACAAAGTAACATTGTCCAGAGGGGAGAGAGAGAGAGACAAAGTAACATTGTCCAGAGGGGAGAGAGAGAGAGACAAAGTAACATTGTCCAGAGGGGAGAGAGAGAGAGACAAAGTAACATTGTCCAGAGGGGAGAGAGAGAGAGACAAAGTAACATTGTCCAGAGGGGAGAGAGAGAGAGACAAAGTAACATTGTCCAGAGGGGAGAGAGAGAGAGACAAAGTAACATTGTCCAGAGGGGAGAGAGAGAGAGACAAAGTAACATTGTCCAGAGGGGAGAGAGAGAGAGACAAAGTAACATTGTCCAGAGGGGAGAGAGAGAGAGACAAAGTAACATTGTCCAGAGGGGAGAGAGAGAGAGACAAAGTAACATTGTCCAGAGGGGAGAGAGAGAGAGACAAAGTAACATTGTCCAGAGGGGAGAGAGAGAGAGACAAAGTAACATTGTCCAGAGGGGAGAGAGAGAGAGACAAAGTAACATTGTCCAGAGGGGAGAGAGAGAGAGACAAAGTAACATTGTCCAGAGGGGAGAGAGAGAGAGACAAAGTAACATTGTCCAGAGGGGAGAGAGAGAGAGACAAAGTAACATTGTCCAGAGGGGAGAGAGAGAGAGACAAAGTAACATTGTCCAGAGGGGAGAGAGAGAGAGACAAAGTAACATTGTCCAGAGGGGAGAGAGAGAGAGACAAAGTAACATTGTCCAGAGGGGAGAGAGAGAGAGACAAAGTAACATTGTCCAGAGGGGAGAGAGAGAGAGACAAAGTAACATTGTCCAGAGGGGAGAGAGAGAGAGACAAAGTAACATTGTCCAGAGGGGAGAGAGAGAGAGACAAAGTAACATTGTCCAGAGGGGAGAGAGAGAGAGACAAAGTAACATTGTCCAGAGGGGAGAGAGAGAGAGACAAAGTAACATTGTCCAGAGGGGAGAGAGAGAGAGACAAAGTAACATTGTCCAGAGGGGAGAGAGAGAGAGACAAAGTAACATTGTCCAGAGGGGAGAGAGAGAGAGACAAAGTAACATTGTCCAGAGGGGAGAGAGAGAGAGACAAAGTAACATTGTCCAGAGGGGAGAGAGAGAGAGACAAAGTAACATTGTCCAGAGGGGAGAGAGAGAGAGACAAAGTAACATTGTCCAGAGGGGAGAGAGAGAGAGACAAAGTAACATTGTCCAGAGGGGAGAGAGAGAGAGACAAAGTAACATTGTCCAGAGGGGAGAGAGAGAGAGACAAAGTAACATTGTCCAGAGGGGAGAGAGAGAGAGACAAAGTAACATTGTCCAGAGGGGAGAGAGAGAGAGACAAAGTAACATTGTCCAGAGGGGAGAGAGAGAGAGACAAAGTAACATTGTCCAGAGGGGAGAGAGAGAGAGACAAAGTAACATTGTCCAGAGGGGAGAGAGAGAGAGACAAAGTAACATTGTCCAGAGGGGAGAGAGAGAGAGACAAAGTAACATTGTCCAGAGGGGAGAGAGAGAGAGACAAAGTAACATTGTCCAGAGGGGAGAGAGAGAGAGACAAAGTAACATTGTCCAGAGGGGAGAGAGAGAGAGACAAAGTAACATTGTCCAGAGGGGAGAGAGAGAGAGACAAAGTAACATTGTCCAGAGGGGAGAGAGAGAGAGACAAAGTAACATTGTCCAGAGGGGAGAGAGAGAGAGACAAAGTAACATTGTCCAGAGGGGAGAGAGAGAGAGACAAAGTAACATTGTCCAGAGGGGAGAGAGAGAGAGACAAAGTAACATTGTCCAGAGGGGAGAGAGAGAGAGACAAAGTAACATTGTCCAGAGGGGAGAGAGAGAGAGACAAAGTAACATTGTCCAGAGGGGAGAGAGAGAGAGACAAAGTAACATTGTCCAGAGGGGAGAGAGAGAGAGACAAAGTAACATTGTCCAGAGGGGAGAGAGAGAGAGACAAAGTAACATTGTCCAGAGGGGAGAGAGAGAGAGACAAAGTAACATTGTCCAGAGGGGAGAGAGAGAGAGACAAAGTAACATTGTCCAGAGGGGAGAGAGAGAGAGACAAAGTAACATTGTCCAGAGGGGAGAGAGAGAGAGACAAAGTAACATTGTCCAGAGGGGAGAGAGAGAGAGACAAAGTAACATTGTCCAGAGGGGAGAGAGAGAGAGACAAAGTAACATTGTCCAGAGGGGAGAGAGAGAGAGACAAAGTAACATTGTCCAGAGGGGAGAGAGAGAGAGACAAAGTAACATTGTCCAGAGGGGAGAGAGAGAGAGACAAAGTAACATTGTCCAGAGGGGAGAGAGAGAGAGACAAAGTAACATTGTCCAGAGGGGAGAGAGAGAGAGACAAAGTAACATTGTCCAGAGGGGAGAGAGAGAGAGACAAAGTAACATTGTCCAGAGGGGAGAGAGAGAGAGACAAAGTAACATTGTCCAGAGGGGAGAGAGAGAGAGACAAAGTAACATTGTCCAGAGGGGAGAGAGAGAGAGACAAAGTAACATTGTCCAGAGGGGAGAGAGAGAGAGACAAAGTAACATTGTCCAGAGGGGAGAGAGAGAGAGACAAAGTAACATTGTCCAGAGGGGAGAGAGAGAGAGACAAAGTAACATTGTCCAGAGGGGAGAGAGAGAGAGACAAAGTAACATTGTCCAGAGGGGAGAGAGAGAGAGACAAAGTAACATTGTCCAGAGGGGAGAGAGAGAGAGACAAAGTAACATTGTCCAGAGGGGAGAGAGAGAGAGACAAAGTAACATTGTCCAGAGGGGAGAGAGAGAGAGACAAAGTAACATTGTCCAGAGGGGAGAGAGAGAGAGACAAAGTAACATTGTCCAGAGGGGAGAGAGAGAGAGACAAAGTAACATTGTCCAGAGGGGAGAGAGAGAGATACAAAGTAACATTGTTTATAAACCTCTTACTAAATGCACAGTCAGGGTTTATAACATTTAGCCCTCATTCACACGGGAATCGTCCGGCACTTAAAGCTCCGTGCATTGCCGTATTGGGCAACTCCCGGGAAGGACAGGCTGCTGCGTGTGATTAGTACGCAGCTCCCGTCCTTCTCTATGGGACTACGCGGTAATACGCCCCCCTACGCTCTCCCGCCCAACACGTCGGTGCTGGTGAGCTTACTCGTATGTGACAGGATGGATCCTGTCTGTGTCCAAGCCAGGAAACGCGCACCCCTACGAACTTGCACTTGAGGTGAGCATACGGCCGCGTAGTCCCATAGAGAAGGACGGGGGCTGGTACTAAATCACACGCGGCACCTGTTTTTCCCGGGAGCTGTACGTGCCGGCCGATTCCCGTATGAATGGGACCTTAAAAGGGAGAACTATGAGGTGAGTGATTTCCACTCATCCTCATAGTTAGAGCCGACGTGTGACAATGAGGCTGTCACAGGTCGGCTCTATCGATCGGGAGGTGAGCAGAAACATGCAGCCGATCTGCTCACTTCCCGATCGTCTCCCTGCAGAGAACAGTGACTGTCAGTCACCTCCCCCCGCAGGGATTCCCCCCTCCGATCCTCCAGCGCTGACTGGAGGAACGGACGGGGGAGGGGCGGGCACAGCTGGCTCTGCCTCTAGATAGGCAGAGCCAGCTGTCACTCTCGCAGCTGGGAGGATCTAGACAGTAATGTCGGGATCCGTCCCAGCTGCGGAACTCTCAGTATATGGCGGGGGATAGCTCGCCATATACTGAGCTTAGGGTAACGGGAGGACGCTAGTTTATGTCCTCCCCTGACCCTAAAGAGAACTATGGGGAAAAGCACTTACCCTAAAGTTCCCTTACACTACTTGCTGTCCGGGGCATTTTCTTACTATTTGCGCTCACATGATAAAATATAAAGTTTTGGCTAGAAAACCGCTTCAGACCCCCCAAACAATGATATATGTTCTGGAAGCAGAGGCCCCGTAGAATAAAAAAATGCTAGTTGCAATTTTTTATATCGCACGACGGTATTTGCGCAAATGTTTATCAAACCAGAATGTTTAGGATAAAATACACTAAATTAAAATTTAGCGCACAAACAGAATATAAATACCCAATTTTTGGGTAGAATATAAAAGACGGGGTCACGCCGGGTAATTAGAGACAAAAAGTGTCAAGCCTTAAAATTGCGTTCGCCCGTGAAACCGCAAAAAACTTCAATACCCAAAAAACACTTAAAGCTTTTACCGCTCATAAGTTTAGTGTTGTCAGTGATTGATGGCCCGAGAATTATTGCTCTCACTGCGACGTTCACGGAATGAGTAACATGTGTTGCGCAATTGTCGTTTTTACATGTAGCCACACCGACGCGTGTTTATGTGCGTGCACGTGGGCGGCGGGGACTTTAAAAAAAATGTTATGTTACTTTTTTTTTTACACTAACCTTATTGCTAACAAGGGGACCGGATCACTTATACAAGAAGAGCCTTCGCTGGCTGTTAGAAATGACACCAAGAAAACGGCTGCAGCAGCTTTGTTCTTGTTTTAACCACTTCTGCGGGCCGCTGTATATACGTATTGCGGCACGGAAAACCCTTGCGTTGGACATACTAGAGGAAATGATGGTCAGAGACTGCGGCCATACTAGAGGAAATGATGGTCAGAGACTGCGGCCGTACTAGAGGAAATGATGGTCAGAGACTGCGGCCGTACTAGAGGAAATGATGGTCAGAGACTGCGGCCGTACTAGAGGAAATGATGGTCAGAGACTGCGGCCGTACTAGAGGAAATGATGGTCAGAGACTGCGGCCGTACTAGAGGAAATGATGGTCAGAGACTGCGGCCGTACTAGAGGAAATGATGGTCAGAGACTGCGGCCGTACTAGAGGAAATGATGGTCAGAGACTGCGGCCGTACTAGAGGAAATGATGGTCAGAGACTGCGGCCGTACTAGAGGAAATGATGGTCAGAGACTGCGGCCGTACTAGAGGAAATGATGGTCAGAGACTGCGGCCGTACTAGAGGAAATGATGGTCAGAGACTGCGGCCGTACTAGAGGAAATGATGGTCAGAGACTGCGGCCGTACTAGAGGAAATGATGGTCAGAGACTGCGGCCGTACTAGAGGAAATGATGGTCAGAGACTGCGGCCGTACTAGAGGAAATGATGGTCAGAGACTGCGGCCGTACTAGAGGAAATGATGGTCAGAGACTGCGGCCGTACTAGAGGAAATGATGGTCAGAGACTGCGGCCGTACTAGAGGAAATGATGGTCAGAGACTGCGGCCGTACTAGAGGAAATGATGGTCAGAGACTGCGGCCGTACTAGAGGAAATGATGGTCAGAGACTGCGGCCGTACTAGAGGAAATGATGGTCAGAGACTGCGGCCGTACTAGAGGAAATGATGGTCAGAGACTGCGGCCGTACTAGAGGAAATGATGGTCAGAGACTGCGGCCGTACTAGAGGAAATGATGGTCAGAGACTGCGGCCGTACTAGAGGAAATGATGGTCAGAGACTGCGGCCGTACTAGAGGAAATGATGGTCAGAGACTGCGGCCGTACTAGAGGAAATGATGGTCAGAGACTGCGGCCGTACTAGAGGAAATGATGGTCAGAGACTGCGGCCGTACTAGAGGAAATGATGGTCAGAGACTGCGGCCGTACTAGAGGAAATGATGGTCAGAGACTGCGGCCGTACTAGAGGAAATGATGGTCAGAGACTGCGGCCGTACTAGAGGAAATGATGGTCAGAGACTGCGGCCGTACTAGAGGAAATGATGGTCAGAGACTGCGGCCGTACTAGAGGAAATGATGGTCAGAGACTGCGGCCGTACTAGAGGAAATGATGGTCAGAGACTGCGGCCGTACTAGAGGAAATGATGGTCAGAGACTGCGGCCGTACTAGAGGAAATGATGGTCAGAGACTGCGGCCGTACTAGAGGAAATGATGGTCAGAGACTGCGGCCGTACTAGAGGAAATGATGGTCAGAGACTGCGGCCGTACTAGAGGAAATGATGGTCAGAGACTGCGGCCGTACTAGAGGAAATGATGGTCAGAGACTGCGGCCGTACTAGAGGAAATGATGGTCAGAGACTGCGGCCGTACTAGAGGAAATGATGGTCAGAGACTGCGGCCGTACTAGAGGAAATGATGGTCAGAGACTGCGGCCGTACTAGAGGAAATGATGGTCAGAGACTGCGGCCGTACTAGAGGAAATGATGGTCAGAGACTGCGGCCGTACTAGAGGAAATGATGGTCAGAGACTGCGGCCGTACTAGAGGAAATGATGGTCAGAGACTGCGGCCGTACTAGAGGAAATGATGGTCAGAGACTGCGGACATACTAGAGGAAATGACTTCAGAGACTGCGGACATACTAGAGGAAATGATGGTCAGAGACTGCGGACATACTGGAGGAAATGATGGTCAGAGACTGCGGACATACTGGAGCAAATGATGGTCAGAGACTGCGGACATACTAGAGGAAATGATGGTCAGAGACTGCGGACATACAAGGTCAGAGACTGCGGACATACAAGGTCAGAGACTGCGGACATACAAGGTCAGAGACTGCGGACATACAAGGTCAGAGACTGCGGACATACAAGGTCAGAGACTGCGGACATACAAGGTCAGAGACTGCGGACATACAAGGTCAGAGACTGCGGACATACAAGGTCAGAGACTGCGGACATACAAGGTCAGAGACTGCGGACATACAAGGTCAGAGACTGCGGACATACAAGGTCAGAGACTGCGGACATACAAGGTCAGAGACTGCGGACATACAAGGTCAGAGACTGCGGACATACAAGGTCAGAGACTGCGGACATACAAGGTCAGAGACTGCGGACATACAAGGTCAGAGACTGCGGACATACAAGGTCAGAGACTGCGGACATACAAGGTCAGAGACTGCGGACATACAAGGTCAGAGACTGCGGACATACAAGGTCAGAGACTGCGGACATACAAGGTCAGAGACTGCGGACATACAAGGTCAGAGACTGCGGACATACAAGGTCAGAGACTGCGGACATACAAGGTCAGAGACTGCGGACATACAAGGTCAGAGACTGCGGACATACAAGGTCAGAGACTGCGGACATACAAGGTCAGAGACTGCGGACATACAAGGTCAGAGACTGCGGACATACAAGGTCAGAGACTGCGGACATACAAGGTCAGAGACTGCGGACATACAAGGTCAGAGACTGCGGACATACAAGGTCAGAGACTGCGGACATACAAGGTCAGAGACTGCGGACATACAAGGTCAGAGACTGCGGACATACAAGGTCAGAGACTGCGGACATACAAGGTCAGAGACTGCGGACATACAAGGTCAGAGACTGCGGACATACAAGGTCAGAGACTGCGGACATACAAGGTCAGAGACTGCGGACATACAAGGTCAGAGACTGCGGACATACAAGGTCAGAGACTGCGGACATACAAGGTCAGAGACTGCGGACATACAAGGTCAGAGACTGCGGACATACAAGGTCAGAGACTGCGGACATACAAGGTCAGAGACTGCGGACATACAAGGTCAGAGACTGCGGACATACAAGGTCAGAGACTGCGGACATACAAGGTCAGAGACTGCGGACATACAAGGTCAGAGACTGCGGACATACAAGGTCAGAGACTGCGGACATACAAGGTCAGAGACTGCGGACATACAAGGTCAGAGACTGCGGACATACAAGGTCAGAGACTGCGGACATACAAGGTCAGAGACTGCGGACATACAAGGTCAGAGACTGCGGACATACAAGGTCAGAGACTGCGGACATACAAGGTCAGAGACTGCGGACATACAAGGTCAGAGACTGCGGACATACAAGGTCAGAGACTGCGGACATACAAGAGGAAATGATGGTCAGAGATTATGGCCAGACTAGAGGAAATGATGGTCAGAGACTGTGGACATACTATAGGTTGGAGACATGCTGTAGAAGACAGAGAGAGATTAGTGATCACTGAGGTAGCCACTTTACCAATTAATGCTCCTGCACCCACTGGACTTCTGGGTCCAAGGGCCCCACAACAAGTTCTGAAGGGCCGCATGTGACAAAGGTTGGACACCGCGGCTTTAAAGGCACACTGACCATGTTTCATGTTACACGCACACTTACACTACAACATAGTCACATTGCCCACATCTGACCCCCCACCACCACTCGGTCGTCATAGCAGAGGGACTCATAGATCTCAATGGAGCACAAGTATGGTGACATCTATGCACTTGTAGTCCTTTGTTCCCTCTCTCCATTTCCATAGGCGAAGGTCTGTACAGACCTGGGACTGGAGGAATAGTCTGCAGGAGCCTGAAATCTGCATATGCGAAGCACTGATCGCGGTTGCAATGCTCTACAAAAACATAACTGCACATTTTTTATCTTATTGATGCAGATGCATCTATTAGATATGTGTAAAAGGTGGACTACACCTTTATACTGTCTCTCTAGATCAGGGGTAGACAATCTCCGCACTCCAGCTGTTGAGGAACTACAAGTCCCATGAGGCAATGGAAGACTCTGACAGCCACAAGCATGACTCCCAGAGGCAGAGGTATAACAGGATCTGTAGTTTCAGCACAGCCGAGGTTCTGAGGTTGCCTACCCCTGCTCTAGACATACCCTTCATTTCAGGGTCATGTATGTATGTAGGTCACTATGTCATGTTTTTATTGTAGCCTGCGTCCCCACTGGGGAGATTTGCCTCTCCATTTATACCAGTGACCACTGGAAATCCAAAATGTTAGCCTTGTCCCCAGAACAAGAGGTGAGGGAAAATCTTCCACTGGGGTCACCTGTCTAGGAGGAGATTTCCTCTCACTTCCTGTTGTGTCTCCAAAACAGAAAGTAAGTGAAAATCTCACAGCAAATAAAAACAGACAGTGGATTAAACCCTTTCCTACACTAGCCAAAACTAAGAGGAAGAAAACAAGTTTGGTTTTACATACACTTTATCTCTTCCTGTTACAGATATTTGGCTGGAGTTAGAAGTATACCTGTAAAAGATTTGTATACCTCATACAGGTTCTCTTTAGAGTGTAGGTGAGAATCACGTGACCCTTCCGTACACAAACAATAGTATGAAGGGGAGCTGTTTCCAGGCCAGGACTCCCTTCTATTACAGCAGGCACAGGCTCCATAGACACAGACACAAACTGCCTCCCTACAGCCCCATTGGAGTCTGGCCTCACTCAGAACCCTCACCTTGATGAGCAGCTGCGGCCATCCCGGCTCCTTTATCTTCCCGTTCTCCTCTGTCCCGCTCCGCCCTCCGGGTTGCCCGGTAACAAGATGGCGGCGTATCCAAATGTCTCCTTTTTTCCCCAAAACTAAACGGGAATATGGGTCATGCGGCGCAACCTAACTCGCGTAGGGTGGGGCGTGTACCGCGAACTCGATCGGCAGCCCTTCCATCCAATACGCACCGCTAACAGGTACCAAGCACCGCCCATAAATAACAGGGCGCGGCTTGCAGGTTAGGCAAGTTCCTAGTTGCGTAAGAGGGTGAGTGATTGGCGAGTACGGGAAAGTAGGCATCGTGATTAGCTAGCTGGGGCTGAGAAGCGGATTGGACGGTAGTGCAGAGTGGGGTGGGGCTGCAGATGAGGGGGCGGGACTGTGTGTTGCGACTGCGCTCTCCGGACAAGGTAAAAAGAGAACCAGTCATTAATATGTTTTGCCAAGGTAAACTCTGGATCTGTCAGTAGAGAGTTTGTAATGGAGTGCTAAAGCTGAAGTGAAAAATAAACACGGCAAATAATGGTGAAGCCAGTACAAGATGAACTCTGTGTTGGTTATTAACTTCAGACTGTCTGCAGAGGTGTCAGGCTTATAAAGGGGCATGCGCTGTGGCAACAACAGGGTGTGGCCAAATTGTGGAGGAGGCGTGGCTTAAAGGTTCAGTTTGACATGTTTAGTTTGTAACATGAAACATGGTTATGTTTCCAACCGCTTCCCTTAAACGCCCCCCCCCCCCCAAAAAAAAAAAAACCCCCTCCCCCCTGCCTTTTTTTAGCGTGCTC
>NW_017306688.1:261451-273118 GCF_000935625.1 Nanorana parkeri | reverse complement strand
TTCAACCCGCTCCCCTAAACCCCCCCCCCCCCCCAAGAAAAAAAACACCACCTTCCTTCCTGAATTTTGTAGCATGTGCTCATGAAAGATGGTACATTCATTTTTTTCAGGAGGGGCATGGTGGGAACAGAGGCCAAGGACAAAATATCATATCACTGATATTGTTCCCCCGGGCCACACAGTGTAATTGGTTGCTATGATGTCAGCAGCAATGTGTCCTTGGTTGCTATGATGCTGTTAGCTGCACAAAAATGCTTGGTTGCTTAGACCCTGTCAGCTGTACAGTGCCCTTGGTTGCCATGGTGCTCTGTGGCCAACAGTCCTAGCAACCGAGGACACTGTGCAGCCAATAGTGTCCTAGCAACCAAGGACACTGTGCAGCCAACAGCGTCCTAGAAATCAAGGATACTGTGCAGCCAACAGCATCCTAGCAACCAAGGACACTGCACAGCCAACTGTGTCTTAGCAACCAAGGACACTCTGCAGCCAACAGTGTCCTGCCCCCATGTGCTCCAAGATGGAGACTCATAGTTTAGAGTTAGGACCGCACTATAAGAGGTGCCTTGGCGCGGCAGTGCGGCTTACACATCCTTTGCAGAAGACGTGTATCCAAACCTCTGTCATTGTCCTTAGTGGTGAGACAAGTTGTTTTACATGCTGGTTTGTGAGTGTGCCATGATGCCTTTCTACTGTTCTAGCAACCAAGGAGACTCTGCAGCCACCAGCATCCTAGCAACCAAGGACATTGTGCAGCCAACAGTGTCCTAGCAACCAAGGACACTGCAGCCAACAGCATCCTAGTGACCAATGACACTGTGCAGCCAACAGTGTCCTAGAAACCAAGGATACTGTGCAGCCAACAGCATCCTAGCAACCAAGGACAATGTGCAGCCAACAGAACCCTAGCAACCAAGGACACAGTGCAGCCAACCGTGTCCTAGCAAACAAAGACACTCTGCAGCCAACAGTGTCCTAGCAACCAAGGATACCTTGCCAGGCGCACAGTATCCTTGGTTTTTCTTTGCCATTTGCATCCCAGTCATACTTAAAGAATTCAATGCACCACCCTAGAGCTCAGGCTGAGGGTCTCATTTGTTATGAAGAGTGTTCAGACCAGGCTCTGAATAGCATATAAAGAATTAAGCAGTGTATATAAAAACCAGAATGCCCAGTTGGACAGGTGCTGGATGGGTGTCAACCCTACTGCAGTCTTGGTCCCTGCTGGGGACATTCATCCTTTGGAATTGTATTGGTTCCCATTGTCAACCGGACAGAAAATTATGGGAAATCCAAAGTTTCACAGTTATCATCACAACAGGAATAGAGGGGAAATCTTCCCAAGGGGACACCGGTTTTGGGGATTGTGAGAGTTTTTCACTCACTTCCTGTCAAGGGTTTAACTCTCCTCTACTGTATTTAAAACAAACAAAATAGTTTTGGCTTTAGATATAGTTGCTCACAGTGCTGGGACAAGATCCTTGGCAACAAAGGCGAAAAGGCCAAAGTGCACCCCCGCTTCCCATGAGCTGTGATTTACTTAAGCAGCATAGGTTTTAGGTCTTGTCTTTTTGGGCCCCCCTTTTGGCTAAATCGCCCTAGGCAGCTTATGCAGACCTGGGCATTTCCAGCTCTTGTTCCGCAGTTCGGACATGGACCGAGTTGCGGTTCTCTCTGGACCGCGATCGCCGACCTGCTCTTGGTTATGGCTGGCTGGCAGTGGATTCGCTTGCCACCAAGGCCAATGCATCCTCTGCAAGCCATAGCCCAGTGCAGGGCCCTTTCTCTTCAGTCGTTGGTTGCTAGGACTGCTGGCATCCTAGCAACCAATGACGTCAGGTGTCCACCTCCTCTGCAGTCATTGGTTGCTAGGACTGCCGGGCGGTCGTAGCAACCAGTGATGTCAAATGTGTTCCCTTGGGCACTTCCACCTTGGGAGTGGCAAAAAATTATTTATTCATCTAACTTTGTTATACTTTGTTTTTATTAATTTTTTCATTAATTGATAGCATCTCTTTAGAAAAGTGCTGCACTCAGAATGCCACCCACTGGAGGTGTAGAGGGACCTGGTCAAATGAAGGTGTGGCCAAAAAGGTGGGTGTAGCCTAATGGCTTATAGTGTCGCACTTTTCCCTTGTGCTTTGCTATATTTTTGTATAAAATTATTATTATTATTATACAGGATTTATATAGCGCCAACAGTTCGTGCAGCGCTTTAATGGAGCCCTGAGCGAAAATTTAAGGGGGAGGACCCATATGCTGAAAAATTGTACTGTGTGGTGTCTCAATAGAACCAGGTGCCTAAGGCAGATATAAAAAGTGAGGTCTATAGCTGCACCGCCAGGTGTGAGAAGGAAAAATTAGGGTGTGTTTTTGAAGGGACCTTGTATGACAGTAGAAGGTCCATTGATCTTGCAGCACCCACCCTCCATGTTAAAATGTAATAAATTAATTAAAACATTAGAAAAAGAATGTAAAAAATACTCACCTTACATGATCACCCCAGGTTCTGGACTGGTGTGCTCAGCTAGGTGAGGGTGACATCACTAGGCCTTCTTCTGGGATCCTGGGAAAGTTGAGGACCCCAAATCCCACAAGAACACACTTCTGCGCAGTGCTAGAGCATCTTCCCGCAAGATTTGGGGTTCCCAACTTTTCAGGAAGCAATGTAAATAATTTTTAATTTATTTTTATCATTTACATTATACTATACACTGAGTGGCCAGATTATTATGACCACCCCATCAGTACTTCGTTGGGCCACGAGATGACTCCACCAGATGACTTTGTTGGACCGCCTCGTGACTCCACGAGATGTTGAAAGGTGATGCGAGGAATCTGACACTGCACTGTTGCCCTTCTGTTGTCTTGTACCAGTCTTGCCACTCTCAGTTCTGCCCTAACATTGACTAGTCGCTGACGGCCACAATTCGCACGTTCAGACCCAGATTTTCAGCTGAAGGTCCAGTCTTTAAACACTTTAACAACAGCTGCTCTTGAACATTTAATGAATTCTTCTGTTTTGCTGATACTCGCTCCATGCCTCCGAGGGCCAACAATCATCCCGCGTTCAAAGGCTGTTAAATCGCGTTGTTTACCCGTATCTTCAGAAAAAACTCACTTCTACTGTCGTGGTACCTGCTTCCCTATTTATAATGGTCTGGCTCTCTAGCAACTTCAGCGCCGAATTATAGCTAATTTGCCTACAAACGTCAGGTGGTCATAATAATCTGGCCACTCAGTGTATTTTGTGTATATTCAGCAATAAAACATAATGTCCCATGGGACTGTCCCCGGATTTAGACATAATCCTAGGGTCCTGCAGATTTGGGCCTGGAGCCGAGTGCTGGAAGTAGCCTTCCAGTAATTGACTCTGGATCTTTAGCAGAGCACTGCCAGGTCGATCTGCTCCCCGATGGTAGCTGTAAAGTGCACTTTAAAGTGATATTGGTTTTTAAACTATTTAAAATGCTGAATAAATCACTTACAAATACAATGGATGCTGCTCCTTGATGTTTAAAAGGTTAGTATATAGTCAGCTGGTTTAATGAGCACTGGTGCTGTTTTGGGGTGGCTCCTTTCCCTTGGAGGGGAATCCTATGGAGCCAACCTTGTGTGTGCTAGTAAGCCAGGGGTGGGCAAATCCAGCCCTCCAGCTGTTATGGAACTACAAGTCCCATGAGGCATTGCAAGACTGTCAGTTACAGGCATGACTCCAAGAGGCAGAAAGATGATGGGATTTGTTGTTAAAGCACAGCTGAAGGGTCAGAGTTGCCCACCCCTGTAGTAAGCTCTGTGTCTCCACAAACATACAGGGACAGCAAAGCAAGCCACTCTCTTCCCCCCGTGCTCCCCTCTCCTACCTCCTCCCTTCTACTTCCTCCCTTCTCCCGACTAGTAGCTGGACATCTGCTGGAGACTGCTCTGTCCATTGTGATCTTCTACTGTACAGGAAGTTCAGAGAAGCAGAGCTGAGGGAGATGGAGCCAACTTTTTTGAAACATAATGATTGTAAATGCTTGGGTAAAAAATATTTTTTAAAAATGCTTTACTGGGCAAAACCTCAAAGGGATGAACTGCTGCACTGTACTGAGTAGGTAGGCCTACTCAACCTACTTGAAATGTCTACAATGCAAGGTTTCATTTTCATTTATAGTGGAGTGTGTCTTCATAAAGGCTTACAAAGTCCAAGAACGTCACCAGCACTCCAGTATAAACGTGAAAAAAGATCAATTTAATGACACATATTTGTCATACAATGCAAGCGCTTTCGGTGCCTCACAGGGTCCCCTTCATCAGGTCATTCTGAGCCTGATAAAGGGGACCCTGTGAGGCCCTCAAAGCGCTTGCATTGTATGACAAATATGTGTCATTAAATTGATCTTTTTTCACGTTTATACTGGAGTGCTGGTGACGTTCTTGGACTTTATATTATTGCACGGTGCCATCCGTGGTCATTACAAGGACCCACCTGGACCAGACAGGTTTTCATTACTACCCAGTAAGGAGTTCAGCAAGATATATCGATAAGTTATTTTTCATAAAGACTTAGTCACATGCTAGTGCCAAGCATGTGGAGCTGAATGCATTCTGCAAAAATTTCCATACCTTTGGACAGAGTCAATCATGATGTTACCTTTATTGTGTTTAGGCACTAGAATGCACTGGTTGAACTTGTTCTTCCAGAAAGGGCAGCAGGCGAAATCCTGTCTCTGGAACTAACATTGGGCTAATATTGGTGAAATGTGCCTTAAGATTCAAGGCACTTGTGAGCCTATCACAGTATTGAGCCACTTAGCTCCATAGGAAGCTGATGACAGCCAACTTAAAGAGGAGACCTATCAGCCAGCCACACTTCAGAAACACGTATTCTTAGATCCCAACTGTCCCTCATTTGGAGGAACTGTCCCTATTTAGAACAATATCCTTCTGCCCCTCTTTTCTCCAAACTATTTCCTGTTTTTGGTCTGATGTATAAACCTCTATAAATAAAAGTGTGTAACAGGGTGTTAGGGCCCTAGTGTCATACATATAATAAAATATCTGTGATAGTTTCTATAGGAGATACTACTCCTGAGAAATATTGAGCTAGGTACTTTTTATGGGTAGCCGGCCCAGGGGTGGGGAGGTGGCTTGGAGGTAGAGGAGATGGGTTCCGAAGAGTAGGGTGTGTGAGAGACGAAAATGAGACTACAGCATGTAGAGAGTGCCCGATGGTGGAAAGCATTGCAACGTAAAGGCCCGAGGTGGGAATAGACAAGAAATATTTGAGATGCGACCCTGGTCACCTGTACCATATGTGAAATTAGGAAGATGAATATTTCTTAAAATGTTTTAAGACTAATGCGATTACCATGTCTTTGGATTTGTCACTATATTTTTGGACAAATGGGATACAGCCTTCAGTCGTTATTAGAAAGTTTGGTAATTGCCTTTTGGTAAACCAGGATTCTGTCTCTGTTTCAGGGTATTGGCCTATACTTTTGTGGAGGAGACCGTGTTTAGCACCATGGCGGGTGGAGGATGGCTCGTTACCAGGAGGGAACTCACTGAAGATATGAGGGGTGGCCCGTAGCATGTTGGTCCTGGTATAGAGCATGGACTACTGAGTCATAGAGACCTCTAGATCAGTGGTTCTCAACCTGTGTAACCTCAGGACCCACATTTGTCCTTGGTCAGTAAGTCGCGACCTAAGTCGCACTGCAATGGAACGCACAGCATTAGGGTATCACGTGTTCCGGTGCGGGCGTATGAACTGTGGGTGGGAGGTGCGCTCGGGGTGTCATTCAAATGAATGGCAATGCAACACAACTCCGACACCAGAAGGCATGTGGGTGCCCTGAAAAACACTGACATACATACACAACCACAGACACAATCTCACACACTCAAAGACATTCTCACACAAACTCCAAAAATGTTAATTTGCTTTTCCTTTTTTAAGGTCCACCCAGTCTCCCTACCTTACAAGTACTAGAGGGGATCCTCAGCCTGGGGTCCAGTGTGGGTTTCTGTGCTGTAATGGAGCTCCATCCATATGTGCATTGCTAGTACAGCTCTCATGCGCACACTGTAGAGGTGCCGGGAGCCAGAATGTGATGTCACTCCGGTCCAGGCACCTCTACAGGACACGTGAGGGAGCTGTAAGCAATGTATGGATGGATGGCCATACCCCCAGCCCACCCCACCTCAAGCTGACGCTTGGCGCTGGACAGCATATTTTGTATGGCTGCTTGGCTCAAGAACTGACACTGCTGCGCTAGGGGGAGGCAGAGGAGCCTCTCACCTAGAAAAGTGGAAGGAATGCGGCGGCTCACTGAACACGGGGTCGCGGCTCACTTTTGGGTCACGACCCACCAGTTGAGAATCAAGGCACTTAGAGTATAGCATGTCCCTGTAATATGTATTGTACTCAGTGAACCTGCCACATGGATCATGGTTTTCAAGCACTCCAATATGAAAGACATAGAAGGCTGAGGAAGACTCCTTGCCTGATTTAGAGGCTTAGATGAACCTGCTGGAGGGGGCAATGATCTCCGTAAGTGACAGATAGGAACCCCCACCTCCAAGTGTTTTCACTATATAAGAAAAGTAATCATACAAAATAAGCAGTGGGTTTAACTATTAATTATTCATGGGCAGCATAACTGGTTGTATGGTAAGGACCTACTTTGTGGTTAAAATTCCCTTGTTTTTGGCTTAGAAGGTTGGTAGTCAAGTGTATTTTTCTGTAGTATTTGTATTGTACTAGCTATAACTGAGAGAATATGTCATCAGCAATTAGGTAAATTAATATTTAATAGAGAAGACCCTTAGGCTTTAGGTGTACACTAGTTTGAGGAGGTTCTGAATAGGAGTCAACTGCTTATAAATGCATGGTGTGGTAAATCAAGGGCAGAGAAAGGGATAGAGAAGAAAGGGAACATGAGATGCTGTTTGTTTATTATGCTGTGAGTATGAGCATCACCCCGGGGCTCATATTTGCAGAAGATCTGACCTGTGATTGGGAAACAGTGCCCTCTGCTGAGCATAGCTTTGGCTTTAGGTGGTATTGTACAGTGAAATATTTGCTCAGTGAGATTTATCAAGCAAGTTAATTACTAAAAAATGAATTCCAGGCAGATAAAAGAGACACTTATTAATGCAGCTCTGTATTCAATAATGAATAATTGATGTATATGTAAATGTAAGTCAAATAAAACCAAAACAACACATCTGGCTGATGCATAAAACTTCCATCCAGTGTATAGATAGATGAGCGAATGCAGTTGGCACAGCATTACTGCCAATTAGGGATGCACCGATACTAGTATCGATATTGGTGCCGATTCCGAGTATTTGGGCAAGTACTCGTACTCGCCCAAATGCTCCGATGCCTAGCACGAGTACTTCCGGTATCAGGAAGCCGGGCAGCGCGTCATTACACGCTGCCCGGTTTCGCGATTGACCGGAAGCTGGCCTCGTGAGGTAAGGCTACCTTACCTTAGTATGTGTAGCCTGTCATCCCCTCTCCAGCGAGAATGCAGCCTTCGTCTGGTACCCAGCCCGAGCCCTCCAATCAGGAAGCCGGGTGCCGTCTAATGACGTGCCGCCCTGCTTTCTGATTGCCCGGGTATCGGGCTTCATGCTCCCTCGTCATCTCATGACAAGAGAGCATGGAGTCGGCCTCCCGGCCAATCAGAAAGCAGGGCGTCGCATCATTACACGGCACCCGGCTTCCTGATTGGCTGGCTAAACGGCTCCGGCTGGGTACCGGACGAAGGCCGCGTTCTCCCTGGAGAGGCCCCAGGGGATGACAGGCTACACATACTAAGGTGAGAGGGGACTTTCTTGTTAATCGGGAAGCCGGGTGGCGACTCTTTACACGACACCTGGCTTCCTGAATGGGACTTCCGTTACTCGGTAATTGGTATCGGCGAGTACCGAAAAAAAATTATCGGTACTCGTACTCGGTACCAAAATACCAGTATCGGTGCATCCCTACTGCCAATAGATGGAGTCGAGGAGCATAGGAATTTCCTATTCCATTCATGTGGCCATTTTTTTTTCAGTGCAGAAAATCCGCTGATTGAAAAAGAGCCGAATCGAGCCGGATAACTATCAAAATAAATGTGCAACTCCCGTTGGGCTGTGCAGCGAAGATCTGCTGAGTCCAGCGACAGGTAAGAATTGAGTGGGGGGACTGGTGGTATATTTAAGGGATAGCTCTAAAACAATTATGCAGGAAAATGAAACAAAATTTCGACCGGACTACCGCTAACAAATTTTTCCGAATACGAATCCCGAAACGAATTGAATTTCGGACCCGAATCCCGAAAAAACAAAATAAAGCAAATTCCGAAACAAAACAAATTTTTTGCCAGTGCACATGTCTAGTGTATACATATAAATAACTTTTTCTCTTTTTTTTTGATAGAGTAGAAACATTTTATTAATATTAATATATATAATATTTTTTTTTCCAAATAAATGTTTATTGAAGGTTGGTAACAAATATAAAACAGAGTCAGTGACGAGGCATGGTGCTTACAGGGAACATATGAGATCTCATATAGTAGGGGTGCCCATTAGGTAGATCGTGATCTACCAGTAGCTCTCAAAGCTGATGCTGGTAGATCACAAGATCACGAAGGGTGTGAATGGTGGCCCCTTTATTCCATTTTGGTCTATTTATTTAGCTGTGCACACATGATTACCTATTAGCCTGAATCTGCTGAGCCAAACTCCCTGACATCTTTCTGGTGGGTACTGGTGGTTGAAGTGCTATGCATTACATCAAAGAATATTAGTTTACACAGCCTGTTGCACTGCACCGTTTGCAAAATACAGCAAGGTGAGCCAGGAGAGAGAGAGCAGGGAGAGACAGACAGGAGAGCAAGGAGAGACAACTAGGAAAGAGAGTGGAGAGACAGCCAGGAAAGAGAGAGAGGAGAGACAGCCAGGGGAGAGAGTGGGGAGAGACAGCCAGGAGAGAGAGCAAGGAGAGACAGCCAAGAGAGCGAAGAGAGACAGCCAGGAGAGAAACTGAGGAATGAAAGCCAGGAGAGAGAGAGCGAGGAAAGACAGTCAGGAGAGAGAGGAGAGACAGCCAGGAGGATGAGCAAGGAGAGACAGCCAGGAGAGCAAGGAGAGACAGCCAGGAGAGAGAGAGCGAGGGAGGTTTTTTTTGGTTGGTAGATCTCATGTAGCTTGTCATTTGAAAAGTAGATCTTAACACAAAAAATTGTGGGCACCCCTGCCATATAGTATCAGCAAAGAACACTGTCAATGGTAATTCCCTCCAATGCTGAAAAACATGTTGTCTAGAGAGGAATGACTTGAATTAGGCAGACAAGGGATTATTACAGACAGGTCTAACCCAAACCACCTTATTTAGTTGTTTTTGTTTGTCATTGTATAGCTCATAATAAATTAAAAACAGATCAATTGCAGAAAAAAAAGAGAAAATACATCACTGCAGACATTCTCAAGAGCCTAAAAGCATACTCATGACATTTGCCTGTACCCATTACCAGAATCAGAACCCATTATCCACAACCCTTTCCCAGGAATATGATGTAGAGTCTATAACTAGATCACATACTTGCTGTTATAGCACATCTAAAGTGCCCTCCAATTTCTCTCTGCTGAAACATTTTCATTATTTCCTGCGATTTATAATCAGCTCAGCTCCGCTGTCACGAAAATAAGACATAAGTGTTTGGTATAGGTTTGTAGGTGGGAGGATGCGTGAAGCTTATACATGAGCATGATTTTTTACAAGAGGATCTTGAGATCCTCCATCCAAGGCCTCTGGGGAGAGAGCCATCTAGGGAGAATAGATTTATAAATTCTCAGGGTACACAGATGTTCCAATTTGCACAGTTTGAAAGCTCAGATGTTATCCCCCTTGGGAAGGACATAAAATAGTCAAATAGTCGGCCCAAGGGTCCTAGTGACACCGGTGATCCTTCCCCCATATATCTTAAGGTGGATCTCCAAAATGCAGAGCTCACTGAACAAGAAATAGTTTAGTGAAATCCAGTAAGGGATGGCTACATTTCGGACAACAAGCTACTCAGGGGGAAGAAGGAGTTCTCTGCTGAGGGTTCACTACATTTCAGACAGGAGGTTTCCCAGGAAAAAGACGGAGTTCTCCGGCGAGGGTTGGCTACATTTCAGACAGCAAGTCACCCAGGAAGGAGTTCTCCGGTGAGGGCTGGCTAAATTTCGGACAACAAGTTGCCCCTTGGGGGGAAGAAGGAGTTCTCTGCTGAGGATTTGATACATTTTGGACAGCAAGTTACCCAGAGGGAAGAAGGAGGTCTCCGGTGAGGGTTGGCTACATTTTAGACAGACAGTTATCCAGAGGGAAAAAGGAGTTCTCCGATGAGGGCTGGTTACATTTCGGACAACAAGTTACCCAGGGAAAGAAGGAGTTCTCTGCTGAGGGCTGGCTACATTTCAGACAGTAAGTCACCCAGCAAGAAGAAGGAGTTCTCTGGTGAGGGCTGGCTACATTTTGGACAACAAGTTACCCAGGGGGAAAAAGGAGCTCTCTTTGGTCTCTTTGGTATATTGAATGCCCAATATGCATGATGTTAACCTCTCTGCAAACCTCTCCCACTGTTGCCCTCAAAACTTAGGTGCACCCACTCTGGATGACACCTGGCATTTCCTCTATTGTCAAGGTAACTAACAGAGAACATAAGTCATAAATCACCTCATCTAGAAGCTGTTAAAACTCTTGTTTTCCCTGTGCAGCCCATGTCTGAAAAAACGAAGAGCCTCTGCCCTGTAAGAACGTTGGACTATGTCAGATAGCCAATAGTGGGCGAATCACAACAGGAAAGCTGTAAAGTTTGTGGGTTTCCCTTCATGCTGTCAACGTATCTCCTAGTAATGGGTTCCATTTCAGATGAGAAGGTAGAGTAGCCAGAGGCATATGTAAAACACCCACTAATGACCACGAGGCAGCAATTTGGGACTCAAGAAAGGTGTTGGTATAGTATGATGTATTCCCTAGCCAGTCCTTCACATGACGCCACAGGCATTAGGTGGTATAAAACTGATGATTTTTTTTTGTCTGTGAGAAGATTAACAAGGATTATTTATCCCGATGATTAAAACCCCAAATTATTAGAATTGTCAATGGGGACACCTATTCCTGGAGTTGAGAAGTATAGGAAATACTTCTTATCTATGCTCTTCAGCTCCATCTTGTGGTCATAATGTATTATTACAACACATTACATTCAAACTGGGGAAAATTTATATTAAAAACATTCATTTTTGGTATTATTCACCCAAAATGAATGTTCACAGATCCTGCGCTGCAAATTCTTTATAAATAGAACGCTTAGGGTAAAGTGTAGGGTCATTTTTTTTTCAAGGTTAAATTATGGGTTATAGGAGTGTCTGTGGTTAATTGGGTTAGGTTATAGAGCTTGGGTGGGAGATTAATAATGGATGGTACCTAAAGGTCTGGTTCAAGTTAAGAATGTAGCTAGCAAGTTCTCTGCAGCAAAAAACTATTCGGTAGATAGAGGGAGAAAGAGATAGATAGATAGAGATAAATAGATAGATAGATAGAGAGGGGGGATGGAGAGAGGGGCGAGAGAAAGAGAGAGGAGGGGGAGAGAGAGAGAGAGATGAAGAGAGAGAGAGAGAGAGAGGGGGGAAGAAAGATAG